>NW_026057586.1:73918087-74013444 GCF_023721935.1 Panthera uncia
GTCTGTGGTTAAAGTTCAGGCTTCTTCGTGGGGTTGTGGCTCAAGGTGTCTCCGATTTCAGCCTGCCTCGTCTCTCATTACTCTCCTACCTGTGTTTTCATCGTTGCTGCCACTTCCCCAAACATCCCGGCCTTCGGATCTTCTCGTGATGAGCTCATTACTGCGCACCCCGCATTCCTTCCATCTGCTGAGTCCCGGTTGTCCTTTGGGAGCCTCCTTCCTCATCCCTGCAGGCAGACGTCGTCCTTGTCTTCGTGCCTCCTCCATCCATCACTACTGTCTGCTGCTACAAGGAGCTGGGCCTGAACTCGAGCTTCCTGTCTGGGAGGCGCCTTCCATAGAAGGCAGGATGTGAGAGAGAAGTTCGCTTGCAAGGCGGACCGGGTTCCCTTGCTCAGCGCTTGGTCTCGAGCGCCTGTTGGGTTGTTTGCTGAATGAAGGGTGATTGAAGTTAATCGGAAAGATCTTGAGGTCAGCGCACGTCTCGGATTATTATACATGTCTTTGTGGCCTGGGCTGAAGTAACGCCGAGTGATTCCCCTCTGCCTTTCTGGCACCCAAGTCCAGCCGTTGCCAAAAAATTGCTCAGACGTAAAACCAAGCGTTTGAAGCATTTGTCCAAGGGCGGAACATCCTCGCGGGTTCTCTCCCCTTGATGACCAGCGGTGACTGGTGCACAGCCTTCTCAGTAGGACAGATGGCCAGGGAACATTTTTAGTTTGGTAGGATTTACCACGCCAAATGGAGGCCAGCCCTGCTGGTGTGGAGTCGGTCAGTACTGGAACCACCTCTGTGTATACCTGATAACGGGTGTAAACTGGGTTTTCAGGGCACACGCTTTCTTGCTTTTCATTCTTTTTTCCCCTGCTCTCTTCTCTCAGAGCATCTGACTCAGGTAGTAGTCTTTAGTTATATTTTGTGTTCTTATGTTCATTTTTAATACTTTCATTGAAAATACTCCACTTAGCATCTTAAGAATTAGGAGAAACCAGGGGCGCCTGGGTGGCTCAGTCGGTTAAGCATCCGACTTTGGCTCAGGTCACGATCTCAGGGTTTGTGAGTTCGAGCCCCGCGTCGGGCTCTCTGCTGTCAGCACAGAGCCTGCTTTGCATCCTCTGTCTCCCTCTCTCTCTCTCTCTCTCTCTCTGCCCACAACCCCCTCAAAAATAAATAAACATTAAAAAAAAATTAGGAGAAACCAGTCGGCTTTTGGGGGAACGTTTCTTTTGTGTGCGTGTTCTATTGAAGTGGTTGGCTTATGGTAAGGGAGTAAAGAAAAGAAAAATTTCTTCGTCTCACTGGGCTCTCATCTCTCCCTTATATAGTTGAGCTGCCACAGAGTTTTGTATACAAAGAAACTGAGGAATTGAAAGGTGCAGGCCTTTAGAGCTGGACCGAGCTGGGTTTCACCCTTGGCTCCACTTTTGAATAGCTGTGACTGCCAATCCCCTCACCTCCCTGGGCCTGTTTCCTCTTCTGTGGTGTGGAGATGCTGATGGTGCCTTGTTGGGTCATCGAGTAGACAGTGAATAAGTTTGTGTTCCCTCCGTCTTCACTCTTCGTGTCTGTTAATGAATGGAACTGGGGAGAATCAAGTAGAGTAAGTTTAATACATTTCATTTCTGGTACTAAGCTATTAATGTATGAATTCCTACTCCCACCTCAGCATTTTAGACTTCAAATCAAAGTTGAATTCCTGAAGAGGGGAAAAAAGTCTAATTTTAGGGTAGGAAGGTAATATTAAAGATAAGGCAGGTTTGGTTTGGTTTGGTTTTTGCCTTCTGTCTGAATTGGAAGTGTCTATTAGACAAGCTTCTCTTACTCAGGCCTCCCTTGTATTCAGTCTCTGTCTATTTTGAGGAAGGTGGTTTACTTCCTGGAAAACACTGATCTTTTTAGGGTTTGGAAGGAGACCGTGCTGCGGTGCTTGAGATAGATGGTCCTCTGGTTATGATGTGAATGGCAGCATTGTGATAAACTGTAACATTCTGTGTGGGAAAAGAGCCTCAGTAGTTTCATGGGATGCTAAATGGGGCCTGTCATTTGAATCTCACATTAATAACGAAAAGAGTTCCTCCTGTTTGCCACAGTAAAGAGAAATTAAATCAGATCAATACAAAGGTCAGGGTGAGAGAAACTGAGATACAGAGGGAGGTAGGAAGGCTTATATTTGGTATGGCTAAAGATAATACTTTCACAATATATGTCCTCCCCCTTTAGGGTCATGAAATCGTCTTACATTTACTTTTTAAAAATGATAAAAACGGATCATACATAGACCAGTATCTTACCACCTTTTTAAGAATATATCATTTTGGGGGCATTTGGGAGATTATTTCTCAAGTCCAGAGGCCCTTATTCTGGACTGCACACGAGGATCAGCTGTAGACCTTTATGAATACAGCTGCCTGGGCTTGTCCTCCCTGGTGACTCTGAATCACAGCCAGAGTGGAAAGTACCTTACTGGTCTATTCCACATCTTACAGATGAGGGGATTGTGGTCAGGAGCATGAGCGATATGCCCATAATCAGGCAGTTAACGGTCCCTTCCCACCTCCCCCAGCTGTCTTCCACCTCTTTCCATGTGTAGTGTGAATTCATTTTTAGAGTTGGTGGTGTTGATTTATAGTGTTGTGTGAAAAAAAAAATTTTTTTTTTAGACGCTGTGAACCTGGTGTGCCTTCTCTTTTTAGTCCTTGACTGAATGCACCAGTTCCCTCTTGACTTTCCACCACGGTCTCTTGCCAGATCTACTCACAGAGGTTTTACTTCTCCAGTTTATCACCGCTGTCAGTGTTTGTACCAATGTTTGTGTGTTTTCTCATGTCTTTAGATTGCACACGAAGCTTGGTCCAGATTTTTCAGGTTTTTTAAGATGCGTTTTCGGGGAACTTAAAAATACACTGAATCTCTTGGGTAAGCCTTTGTTAGATTTGATTTTCCTAGTTTTAGTGTAAAAAAATCCCTTTTTACTTCTTCAATCTTCTAACCTGACCATTAGTAAGCAGTAGTTGTAAGTATCGCAAAAGTTTCAAAGGCCAATTAACATTGCAGAGATGCCTTTGCTTTGTGTCTTGCCAGAATAATCGGCACTACTAGGCCACGTGTAGATGAAGATGCTAATTTGGAGAGGGGCAACACGCACCCAGTACTGGAACTACACGGATTGTAACAGGCAGCGTGAAAACTCTTCGGGATTAGCGGTTGACCACAGCTTCACAGTGCGGTCATTCTGTCTCCACAGAACCGAGACATTCTGGGAATCTGGGCACCTGGCAGTTTGGTGCAAGAGCCTTTTTTGCCCCATTGTGGAATCAGATGTGTGTCCCCATATTCTGACAACTGCTGAGGTCTTTATCCTGAATGAACAAAGCTGTCATTTTTCAGTTTCATGAAAGGCCATAAACACACGTGGGAAAATAGCGTAGGGGGAGTGAAGCCTTTGAGAGGGTATTTTCCACTCTGGATGTTTTAGGGGTTCTTGAAAATAATTCACGAGCACCCCCTCCTTAGCACAAATGTTTAATCACTATTGTTTGCTTACTGCACATGAAAGATACTTAAATTCCTTTTCATTATGGTCAGGCATTCTTTTCTGGTTAAAGATTCTAATTCCTTCCATTCTTAGGAACTTAAAGAATTGAGGCTGACTTATTAATATAAAAACTCAAATGCTGCCTGAGTGGTCACTGAGACACACATGTAAACTTGAGTTATCATCTCCCTTAAGCAGAAGGGTTTATTGGGAAACTCATCACTTTACAAGCTAGATGGCGAATTAATTTTGCGGTCAGTGGTGTCTTTAGCTTAACGTTGTCATCCTAGTTTTTCTTGGCAAGCCAGAGTGCAGCCTCAGCCAACAAGTGCTGGCCGTAGCTCTTTGGGGTGGTATTTAATAAGATGCTTGTTGTCTGTTTTAGAAATAGAGTAACCTTAGACTTCCTTATTTGAGCCGCTGCTTACAGTGCTACTATAGGAAAAGGTAAGTTGGAAGGTTTTTTGTTTTTGTTTTTTTTAATACCTTGAGACTTTCAGTTTGTTCTTATGCAGTGCAGAGATATCTTGCATGCACTGGGCTGAATTACATTGTCAAGTGGAACAAATAATGCGTATTACCTGCAAAGGATAGTTGTGAACCGTGCGGTTTTCTAAAACCGTGGAGAGCCCAGCTGCAGTTTCTGTTTTGTAGGTGCTGTATACATTCAGTCCTCAACCCAGAACTGGGTTGTGTTCCAAAGTTGAACTCAGTTATTTGGAACTCAGATGGCATGGCATTTTTGGTATGGAGTCAGTATTATAAGTGGTGGGTAAGTTTCCAGCCTAGACTGAAGAATTCTGTTTAATTCATAGCACAGGGTTTTCAACTCTTTTTGTTTTTTGTTTTTTAAGTTTAATTATTAGAGAGAGAGAGAGAGAGAGAGAGACAGAAAGAGAGGGAGAGAGAGAGAATCCCAGGCAGGCTCCACACTGTCAACGCAGAGCCCGATGTGGGGCTCAGACTCACGAACCATGAGATCATGACCTGAGCCAAAATCAAGAGTCAGATGCTTTAACTGACTGAGCCACCCAGGCGCCCCAGGGTTTTAAACTCTTAATGGTGATAGTGGAATCCTAGATCGTGGGAGCTGGGAGTCATGTGAAAAAGAAGGAAGGAGCCATGTTCTTCCCCCACCAGCCTGTGTTGACATCTAGTGGCCTCTTGCCCCAGCAGTCCTCTGTGTGCTTCATCCATCTTTCTTAATTTGAAACTTCTTCTCCCCTGCTTAAGCTGATCTCCTTTAAGTAGTAGTAAAGCAAATGATTCAAATGCATTTTCACTAATGTGTTCCCGGGTGGCCACAGTTACAACTAGACTACCACTGTTGATCAGTGCCAGGGTGACGAAGGGCTTTCATTATATTATTTTTCTCACATCCCTCAACCCTTTCCGAGGTACAGTATTAATATTTTTAAAAAGGAGATTCCTTGTGATAAATCATCTCTCTGAAATTGTGGCATTCAGTCAGCGTAACAAGGTTTGGAGGGGAAAGTTGAACTGATGCATGTGGGATCAGGCATGGCCCGTGTAGAGGCTGGCCCCGGTACCTGCAATCAGGAAGAAGCCCTGCCCGCTTTTGAAAGGTTCTTCCTGTTACCTCTAAAACAGTTAATCTGGTAAGTTTTGTGGTTTTTTGGCTTTTCGTGCCCCCCCTCCCCCCCGAAATACTCGTGATCCCTTTTTTTTTGTTTTTTCCATTTGGAACCACTCTTGAAAGAGTCTTAGGTTTTAGCACTGACTTGGTTGCTTTGACCTTTGAAAAGGGGATCAGGGCAGGGTAATGGCTGTAAATTGGGTTGGCTTATACTGGCTAGAGCTAGGCATTGATCTCTCTATATTTCCATTTCCTTGTAAACTTTTTAAAAGTAGTCTCTATGCTTAATGTGCAGCTCGAACTCACAAGCCCGAGATCAGGAGTTGCATGCTTTACTGACAGAGCCAGCCAGGCACCCCTTGAGTGTATAATTCTTAATACTGAATTCTGTGTGGGGACTGAGCTCCCCGAGAGTTGAGAGGGCAAGATATTGGAGGGTCAGTATCTATGGGACACAGGGTTGAGGTCTTGCCCGAGGGTGTGAAAAATAGCACTTGGCTGATTTGGAACAGGTGTAAGAGAGGAGGAATAGTGTAAGGTAGATAGAGAAGATGGCCTGGATTGTGGGAAGTCATAATAGAGTATACTTTTATACAGCACATTTAGGTAAAATGTAAATAGAGTTTAGATGGAGAGTTACAAAGGTAGATGAAAATATAATTTGTGGGTGTCACTAATGTTAATGATTTCTATACTACTGTGAATTATATTTTGGGTTAAATGGATATAAATTTAAAAATAAATATCTGGAGGCACCTGGATGGCTCAGTTGGTTAGGCGTCCGACTTCAGCTCAGGTCATGATCTCACAGTCCGTGAGTTCGAGCCCCATGTCAGGCTCTGTGCTGACAGCTCAGAGCCTGGAGCCTGCTTCGGATTCTGTGTCTCCCTGTCTCTCTGCCCCTCCCCTGCTTGTGCTCTGTCTCTCTGTGTCTCAAAAAATAAGTAAAAACATAAAAAAATAAATAAGTAAAAATAAATATCCGTGTGGAATTATTAATTTTCAGTTTGTGAAAGTGAACACTGATACCACCATATTCCATGTTCCTTGAAGGCAGAGAACGTCTTACATTTTTTGTGCCTCCATTTCTCAGGATGTTGCCTGAGACACAGTAGGTGCTCAATAAATGTTAGTTGAATAATTGAGTTTCAGTTTTATGTGCTACACTTGTGATAGAGATTTTCAGTCTTCCTTCCCATTTTACTAGAAGATGAAAGTAATGAAGGAGACGTTTTCTTTTGCTTTATTTAATGTTTATTTTTGAGAAGGAGAGTGAGCACAAGTGGAGGAGGGACAAGGAGAGAGGGGGAAAGAGGATCTGAAGTGAGCTCTGCGCTGACAGCAGCGTGCCTGACGTGGAGCCCCAACTCACAAACCCAAGATCATGACCTGAGCCAAAGTCAGACATTCAACCCACCAAGCCACCCAGGCGTCCTGATGGGGATGTTTTCTATGGTGTAGAAGGATTGCTGATTGTAAACATTTGTTTATTAAATTATCTTATGATAATCTAACCCTATAATTTTTATTATAAATACTGTAAGCAGTACGTGGTGTATATGTACACATTTAATTATTGAAACATGTTTTATTTGTAAAGCACATTTTGGAGTTATTTATTTAAAGCATGAATTCTGATGAAAAAGAAGAGTTACATTACCTATGGGTACACCATTGCAAATTTACCCTAGTTCTTGAATAAGTTGAAGATATTGGTAGCATGGGGTTTTTAGGTCTTTGTTTTGTAGTTTGGTTAGCAACTTTGACTTTAGAAACAATTGAAGTAACACCAGAGTGGAAGTATGCTTTCATTTTGTGAGTTTTTGTCAAAATACATATGAGAAGAACCATTATTTGTATCAAGATGAAGATTTAAAGTTAAGGTAGCCATGGAAAAAAACCGAGTTTGTCTTTCCTGTTGTTCTTTTCTTAAGTTTCTTAACTTTCAACACGTTGGCTGACTGTCGAGTGCCCACGGTGGCCCCTGAGGGGCCTCCAGGCCAGCCCCAGAGAAATCACCTGATGCATCTAAGCTCATTTCAGTGGCTCCTGGAGCTCCAAGGTTTTAATACGTTTGGAATCATTTGACTTGAGAAATTGACAAGAAATGGCCAAATTAAAATAGGGCAAATTGTATACCACTCCAACTGTTGAATCATTTGGGGGTTCATTGGTGCAGTATTACAATTTCAAAAACTATAGGTTTTGGTTTATATCATATTAGTGATGAGCGATCACAAAAAACATTGTAATTGTGATAAGAGATCATAAGAATTGTTTCGTAGGGACCCCTGGCTGGCTCAGTCACTAGAGCATGGGACTCTTGTTCTCGTGGTCATGAGTTCAAGCCCCACAGTGGTCATAGAGCCTTAAAAGAAAAAAAAAGATTCGTTTTGTGATTGTTTTTGTGTGTGGTATATGTGTGTATTTCTGGCAGTTTTTAGAGGTTACTAAATTATAAATGTAGTTTTTCTGCTTGTCTGTTTGCTATAAATGCAGTCTTTTAAGAGAGTATTAGGGATGGGAAGCCCCTTGATCTTTCTGCTAGTTTCCTAATCACAGTGCTTTAAAGAGGATTCTTCGTACTTTCTTTTAAGGCATATAAAATTTGTCTTTTAGTTATAGTCTAATTTAACATAAAAAATGGACTGTGATTTTCTTTTCAAGTCTTCATACAGTTTGGAAGGAAGGTAGATCTTGGCGGGGAGGGGTTGTGTTAGTTTTGTTAACCAAGGCTACTAAAAGCTATGGAATATTCACTCCCAAAATACTTAGCTGAACTATTTCTTCCCCAAAGAGGGCCTTATTTTTCTCACTTCCCTGGAGGTTTTTTCATTTTGTTGGTGAAATGGGATGTATGATGTTTTTTCCTGAAGAATTGAGACCTTCGGAAGGTAGTGGGTGGTGGCAAAGTAGTTATTTGTAGTAACTATATTTTCCCCAGTGGATTTTCAGTCTTTAGTTTCTTGTATTGTGTTGTAGATACTGATATTCTGTGGGAGTCTTTGCCCCTGCTCCTTTTGAAGAGAGGTGTGCTGATAAGGAAGTAATTTGTAATTTTTTAAAGTTTATTTATTTTGACAGAGGGGGCAGGGGAAGGGGAGAGAGAGAAGGAGACAAGAGAATCCCAAGCAGGCTCCTCACTGTCAGCACCGAGACTGATGTGGGGCTCGAACCCACAAACCACAAGATCATGACCGGAGCCGAAATCAAAAGTCAGACGCTTAACCAACTGAGCCACCCAGGTACCCCAGTAGTTTGTATTTTTTTACCAAAAAGGGTCAGACAAAATGTTTTGCCCTGAGGTGTAGTAAGATTTTAAGAGGTATACTTTCCTATTTCTATAGGATGTCTGAACATTCTGGAGACAGGGAGATTTAGGTTTAAAGAGTATTAGTTGTTAGTTTAATTTTGAAATTGTGTGCTCAGTAGGTTTACCTTCAAGCTCTGGGCACGTCTGTGGATGGAGTACCTTAATTTTAAACCCATGAATCCAGTTATCAGTCTGAAAAGGTACAATAAGTGATTGAAATGTTTTCTCTATTTTTTTTTTTTCTCTTTTCAAATACACTACTTGTAAAGAGAAGGCTCTTTGGAGTTACTGGTAAGAGGTGGTTCTTCGCCCTGGTTGTTGACTCCTTCTGTCCTTCTGTGTGCACTGCATCCCAGTATTTGCCACAGCAGCACATTAATGTCAGTGGGAATATTTGATTACGATGTGTCCTCCTCCAGCAGATTGTGAGCTGCATGAGAGCTCGGGCCAGGCCTCCTTCCTCGCTCACCACCGCGTCTGCCATGTCTGTCAGGATGCCAAGCACATGACCAAAGCTCAATAAATATTTGTGGAATAAATGAACGATGAATGACTAGAACTAAAGACCTGCTCAGCATTCACAGTTGAGGGTACGCGTTGTACGCATACCCCTGTGAGTTGTAAAAACTAATTGAGTTCTCAGTGAATTGTGTGCCTTTTACTGGGGGCGTGTGGACTGGATCCCAGTGAAACAAGTGTTTCGTATTGACTTGTAGGCTTCAGGTTAAAATAGGACCATAGAATAATAACTTACTTTACTTGTCCATTTTATAGATGAAGAAACCAGCAACCGTAGGACCAGAAATGACTTAGTGGTTAAGTGACTGTGTCAGGATAAACTCGCATCTTGCATCTAAGCCACAGTTTTCCTACTCTACCTCACTGTTCCCTTGAAACATTCGTCAGGTGTGTATGTTTAGTCACAGCCCAGGGTATAGGGCATTCAAAAGGGAAGACTGAAATTCTTCAGGGGGAGGTGATGACTTTGTTTTTGACATTGTTAGTTTCTCCTGTGACTCTAGCCTTTCGAGGGTCTTCATAAAAATGCCTTTAAAAAACCCTCAAAAGATCTGGGAGTCCGGTAATTTCATTTCCTGGTACAAGCATATTGGCAAAGAATTATTAACATTTCATTCCAAGAGTAACACCATCTGACGAAGTGGTGGAAACAGACTTAGTGAGTTTGAACAGTCATCCACAGTGTGCTTTTTTAGCAGTTGTTAATAAGAGAAGTAGGTCATTGGTATAGAAAGAGTATTTGGAAACACATTCATCATTAATTTTTAAGTGGGATTGCTGGGTCAGTCACGTCTGTAAAAGTTCTGTAGTTGATACGAGGACTCTTGGGATTAATTTGGCTCTTTGATGAGAAGAGGCAGAGTTCAGCTTCTGAGACTAGTCTCTTGGGGTGCAGCCCCCGAGTCGGATCCACAGTGTTCTCTGGGCAGGTAGAGCCTCTGTGATGGAGATTTCTTACACAATTCTTTTTCAAAGCTCCGGGGATGAGTAGAGGTGGTTGTGTTTCTGAAGATTTGGCGATAAGCAGCAAATTGGAAGAATGTGAGGGATAGGAAACATGTCATGCTTGCATATTATTGTAGGAAAAATCTGCTCTTATTCTGATAGTGCAATAAAAAAATGTATTTCTGTCATTGAAGAGTGAGAGATGACCTCTAAAACCTCACAATCTCATGTTTTAGTAACTGTAAAATTTCTGTCACGTATGTCATTATTGTTATATTTTAAGAGAGTTATAGGCCCTGTTAGGGCATCTTTTAGTTGATAAAGGGTCTCTTTAATACAAATGTGAGAGAATTTGAAGATTTTCTTATTTTTTGCATTTAGGATCTTTATATGTTGCTATTTTGCTGTTCATATGCTGATTTCTCTCTTTTTTTATTTTTATTTTTTAATGTTTATTTACTTTTGAGAGAGACACAGAGTGTGAGTAGGGGAGGAGCAGAGAAAGAGGGAGACACAGAATCCGAAGCAGGCTCCAGGCTCCGAGCTGTCAGCACAGAACCCCACGCGGGGCTTGAACTCATGAGCTGTGAGATCATGGCCTGAGCCGAAGTCGGACGCCCAACCGACTGAGCCACCCAGGAGCCCCCATATGCTGATTTCATTGCTTTTATTAAATTTTGGCTTTAGGAGGTGTAGTTGACATAAAATCATAAGATATTTGAAATGTGTATTGTGGTGATTTGATTTATGTTCTGTAGCTCATTTCATATCTTGTCCGACTTCATTTTTAGCAGTCATTTTCATAGTTTCCCGTTCTAGTCCATCCAAATCATCAGTGAGCCTTTAAGTCACCATCCGTTGTCCTCAGCTTTTCTCTGTAACAAGTTCTTAAATTGGTACAAAATTGCAAAATGTAAAAGTAAGAATTGTTTTCTTAGAAAGCTTTAAAAAATATAAACCGATTCATTATTCCTCACCTTTCAGAAATTGTCCTTGATATATAGATTTCTGGCTTTTTATGCATGTCCTTTCGTGCTGTTCTCTTGGACAATTGAGTACATAGTCCTCTGGCATTAAGCCTAAGGGTTTTCAGTCAGAAGTAAAGATTTGCCTCCTTTGGCATACTTAATGCTCTCTTTGGTTTCTCTGTATTTGGATGTTTACAGCCAGTTTCTATATTTTATAAAATGTGAGCAAAATGTAATTTCGTATTTAAAAATTGCACAAACAGGCCTAGTGGAACCCTGAACTGCGAGGCAACACCCCAGTGAGAGCGCTGAGTGGAATTACAGGCTGACGTGGGAAAGCCAAATTGTATGTATGAGGGGGAGTTTATCATCGAAAAAGTATGAAAGTTCAGGGGACGGAAAGTTGAACTGCCCTGTACTTTGTGGTGCAAGGTCATTGTGTCTCTCCAGAAGTCTTTTATCTTTGGACAAGTCACATAATGTTTCCGCACGGAAAATGAAGGGCCTGGAAGCGATGAGCTTTGGAACCTTTTCCACTCCGGGCTTCTGTGAGGACTGAGCCTGGATGCTTCTTGGTGGATCTTACTTGTGGGGTGTTTTTTATTTGTTTGTTTGTTTGTTTTGGTTGTTGTTGTTGTTCCTGGAAACATTTAAAAACTAAAATGATAATGGGTTATTGAATCAAAACAAAGTGCCTTTATAATTGATGCCTGATTACTTGGCATTTTGCCTATGACCTGGATGGATAACGATGATGGGATAGAACTATTTGGGAGGCTGTAATGAGGATGAATTTTCCTGCTTTGTTCTTGCTGTTCTCCATGTCATGACAGATTGAACCAACATCAAGGCTGTTCCATGCTTGCAGTCAGTTGTCATAAATGGTCGGCAGTTTTTCTAGAAAAAAACCATTCTTTTCCAGCACCTCATTGTCATTAGTGGAGTCCAGATCTCTTTTAGCCATAGCTGCTGTGTGTGAGGTCTGTTGTGCTTTGTAAGAAATGTTGCATGTGGTCTTAGAATTTCTTCCTTGTTAAAACAGCTTCTATTAAAGGACGCAAATTACATATATTTTTTTCTTGGAGCGTGTCACATATGAATCTGTTAATTAAGGGACTGGATGCAATGAAAATTATTTGTTGGATGAATTTGAATGTCACTGGTAGATTTTGTTTAAGAAAATTCAAAAGAGCTGAGCCATCTCCTATCCAGAATTGATGAATGTTGAATTTTTATATTTAATCAGAGCACCTCCCATATTTGCTTTGGGTGTCTGCTCTCTTTAAATGTGTATTTTACGTAGGCTTACATATTCCATTTCCAGCTTCTTAAAAGCAATTTTAACTGTTGGTATTGCCATTTAAATAGTTGGTTTTCAGACATTTGTTTCCTCATCCGCTGTCTCACTTGGCATTTTCTATTAAATAATGCATCCTATTTCTCCCACATTAAAAAGTGCCTGCCATAAAAGCAACAACTTAGAGGGAACATGTTCTTTCCCTGTTGGGACATTCTGGAGTCTTCCGGTGGTTGCTGCTGGCTAGGGAACATTTTGTGAGCCTTTGAGTAATTGATGCTCTGGAACAGTCTCAGCAAATGTGCTGGGCAGGATTTTGCTACTAGTAGGGGTTTTCCTGTATGTGTTCCTAGCAGGATGTGTTTCCTTTTATATGAACTGTAGAAATACATCTGCTGGAATCTTTAAACAGATAACTTCTCAATAAACAGGAAAATGTCAAAATTGTGGTCATTTTTTTATGAGATTGATGGAAGTAGACAGAGAATAGAGAAAATGTAGTAACATTTACTCAGGTGTTTTGAGTGTATTTTATTTGGTACCATTACAGTATAAACACCCTGTCTTGTCTACATTTTTTCCTCCTCACATCCAACACATTTCTTGTATGACCTATGAAATAAATTTTCTATGTATAACCTGGCAGCACCGTAAGACTTCTTACACTCTCCCCGAGGTTGGGGATTATCAACTGACCGTAAGATGGAAGTTTTATTCTGAGAGTGATTTTTTTTTTTTTCCAACGTTTTTTATTTATTTTTGGGACAGAGAGAGACAGAGCATGAACGGGGGAGGGGCAGAGAGAGAGGGAGACACAGAATCGGAAACAGGCTCCAGGCTCCGAGCCATCAGCCCAGAGCCTGACGCAGGGCTCGAACTCACGGACCGCGAGATCGTGACCTGGCTGAAGCCGGACACTTAACCGACTGCGCCACCCAGGCGCCCCATTCTGAGAGTGATTTTTAGCAAACTTTCCTCTGACAACTTATCTGGGGTGCCTGGCTGGCTCATTTGGTAGAGCATGTGACTCTTGATCTTGGAATTGTGAGTTCACACCCCACATTGGGTATAGAGATTACGTAAAAATAAAATCTTTAAAAAATAAAATAAGTCCTTAACCCATAGAGATAGACCTTATTTTTAACAGCTTGTTCTTGGTTAAGATGATCACCCAACATGTGAAGAAAATTTTAATTGTTTTTTTGTTTCCGTAGATGAACTGTTAGGTATTGTGAGTGTCAGTAGTCAGCTTTTAGATTTTTATTTGAAGCAAAAACAGAAGTATATTATCTACTGTTTAGAAATCTTTGTGGAAATATAAATTTGTGCAGCCATTATGGAAAGAAAATGGAATGTAAATCTGTGCATCCATTACAGAGGTTCCTCAAAAAATTAAAAGTAGAATTACCTTATGGCCTGGCAATTCCACTCCTGGGTATTTACCCAAAGGAAATGAAATCTTTATCTTGAAAAGGTATATATGCACTCCCACGTTCATTGTAGCATTATTTACAATAGCCAAGATTTGGAAACAATCTAAGTGTGCAATCAACAGATGAATCGATAAAGAAAATGTGGTACGTGTGTATGTATTGCATATGTATAGATATAAATGTATATGTATGTATATAGAATATATATGTTAGAATATTATTCAGCCATAAAAAAGAAGGAAATTATACCATCTGTGGCAACATGGATGGATCTAGAGGGCATTATGCTAAGTGAAATAAGTCAGGCAAAGACAAGTACTGCATGATATCACTTAACGTTTTTAAAAAAGCCAAAGCAGAACTCATAGAAACAGAACAGTGATTGCCAGAAGTGGGGGGAGTGAGGTGGATGAAATGTGTGAAGGCGATCAAAAGGTACAGACTTTGAATGTTCAGATACATAAGTCTTGGGGCTGTAATTTACAACATGGCGACCACAGAAAAGGTAAAGAACTTTAAAAAAATAAATTTATCATGATAGTCTCTGGACAGTCAAGACCTAACTCTTAATCCTTTTTTCTGGCGTTCAGTATTACCTGGGGATTTGGGCAGAGGAGATGACTGCCCATGTTTCTAAAGTAGAGTTTCAGCTAAACCCCAGAGAGGACATTTCATAGTTGAGCCTATGCTCTCAACCTGTTCTCACATTATCTTTCAAGGACCTCAGTTTTTTTTATAATGAAAACCATTTTAGGATAGTCCCAGTCTTATTAGAAATATGGGTAGAATGATAAACTTTCATATTATAAAGCCTTAGGTAAGGTTTGTAATTTTACACTTGGTGGAAATTAAAAACCACGTTGCTTTTTCTCACATCTAAAGTCAATTTATTTTGAAATGTGTGAACAATTCTTTGATTTGCTTAATGAATGACTTATTGCTACATCTTCTCCACTGCTGTGACAGTCCTACAATTGTAAAGAAAGAGCCCTACGCATTTTTAAGAATTTGTACTCGAGAGACCTAATGAACAGGTGACTTCGCCAGAGGTCAACTCTGACAAGACATTTAAAATTATACCTAGTATTTCTTTGGACTTTGTGTCTGTTGTATTAGTTCAGGATTTTTCATTTACTCTTTTTACTATAATTGAGCATTAGATTTCTTTATAAAGTATCTTAGTATTGGGGGACACTTCAGTTCTATAATTTGGGACAAGATTATTTAATAAAAGAACTAAGATTGGATGATACATTTCAATTTGGAAATTTATGGCTGAGCACGTAAAAAAAAAAAACAAGAACAGTCAAACACTAATGCCATTTCATAATGCAAGCAGCTTCTCTCGAGAGGAGGGTTTTTCTGTTTGAGATAGATCATATTTTTTCCTTTAAGGGGAAAATTGAAGTGTAGTAAATACCATGCTGAGGTAGGAGAACATAAATTTTGTGAAGGGTCCTTGATAACTGATGCTAGTTCTCTTATGTGAAAATTATACTCTTGGCCCATAATCAGTAGGGAATTGATTTGGATCTTTTCTCTTCAGGTAGAGAAACCTATTAGGGAGCTCTTAAATAATAATTGCTGACATTCATTGGATAGTGCTTACTATGCTTCAGATTCTGTACTAGGTACTTTGCAGACATTTTAAAAAACCGGTTTGTTGAAATATACTGTTGACCCTTGAACAACATGGAGGTTAGGGAAACTGACCCCCTGTGCAGTCAAAACTCACAGTAACTTTCGGGGCATCCAGGTGGCTCAGTCTGTTAAGCGTCCGACTCTTGATTTCAGCTCAGGTCATGATCTCACAGTTCGTGAGATCGAGCCCCGCATTGGGCTCTGTGAGCCTGCTTGGGATTCTCTCTTTCCCTTTCCCTCTACCCCTCCCCCACTCATATCTTCTCTCCACCCCCCCCCAATAAATAAACTTAAAAATCTGTACATGACTTTTGACTCCCCCAAAACTTTACTACTAACAGCCTACTGTTGACTGAGAGCTGTACCGATAACATATACAGTGGATTAGCACATATTTTGTATTACATGTATTATATACTGTATTCTTATAAGAGTAAGCTAGAGAAAAGAAAGTGTTAAGAAAAATTTAAGGAAGAGAAAATACATTTACGGTCCTGTACGGTGTTTATTGAAAAACATCTGCAAGTGGACCTGTGCAGTTTGAACCCATGTTGTTCAGGGGTCACCTGTAATTCACATACCGTACAGTTCACCCATTTAGAGCATACAGCTCAATGGTTTTTAGTAAACATATTTACAAATATGTGCAACTATCACCACAGTCAATTTCAGAACATTTTCATCGCCTCAGAATGAAACCCTATACTTGTTAACTGTAACCTTTTTTTCTCCTGTTGTCAGTCCCCCCCCCCCCCCCCATTCCCCAGCAACCACTGATTTACTTTCTATAGCTGTAAATTTGCCTATTCTGGATTTTCATGTGAATGGAATCATAATATGTAGACTTTTATGATTGGCCTTTTTTACTCAGCATAATATTTTCAAGGTTCATCCAAGTTGTAGCATGTATTACTACTTCATTCCTTTTTATTGCCAAATAATATTTCATTGTATGAGTATATCACATTTTGTTTTCCCATTCGTCTGATGGATATGCAACCAGTGGGTGGTTTCCACTCTTTGGCTGTTGTGAAATAAGCTGCTAAGAACATTCATGTACAAATATTTGTTTGAATACTTCTTTTTAATTCTTTGGGGTGTATTTCTAGGAGTGGATTTCTGGGTCATATGGTCACTGTTTCATCATTTCAAGAACTGCCAGACTGCTTTCCAGAACAACAGCACCATCTTATATTCCTGCTAGCAGTGTATGCGTGTTCTGACTTCTCTGCATCCTTGTCAACATCAACACTTCATCCTTGTCAAGTTATTCTCTGACGTTTTGATTCTAGCCATCTTAGTGGGCATGAAGTGGTATTTCTTTGTGGTTTTGATTTACGTTTCCCCAGTGACTAATGATGTCCAGCATCTTTTCATGTGCTTATTGGACATTTGTGTACCTTCTTTGGAAAAATATCTATTCAAGTTATTTGCCCCCTTTTAAATTGGATTATGTGTCTTACTGAACTGTAGGAATTCTTTATATATTCTAGATACAGAGGCCTTATCAGATACATGATTTGCAAAAATCTCCCATTCTGATGGGTTGTCTCTTTCCTTTCTTGATGGTATCTTTTGAAGCCAAAGGTTTTTAATTTTGATAAGATCCAGTTTATCTACTTTTTATTTTGTTGCTTGTACTTTTGGTGGTGTCATGTCTAAGAATCCCTTGTCAGATCCAAGGTCATGAAGATTTACTTCTATGTTTCTTTCTAAGAGTTTCATAGTTTTAATTCTCTTATGGGTTATATCTTTACCCATTTTGAGTTAGTTATTTTATATAGTGTGGGTTAGGGTCAGGCTTCTTTTGTATGTGGCTATCCAGTGGTCCCAGCACCTTTTGTTAAAAAGGCAATTTTTCCCCCATTGAATGGTTTTGGCACTCTCGTTGAAAATCATTTGACCAAAGATGTATGAATTTATTTCTAGACTTTGAATTTTGTTCCATTGATCTGTATGTTCATCCTTGTCTTGATTTTCATTGCTTTGTAGTAAGTTTTGCAATAAAAAAATATCGATCTTCCTAATTTCGTTCTTTTTCTTCAAGGTGGTTTTGTTTTTGGGGGGTTTCCTTTGCAGTTCCATATAAATTTTGGAATCTGTTTATTAATTTCTATGAAGTCAGCTAAGATTCTGAAAGGGATTGCTGTAAACTTGTAGATCAGTTTGGGGAGTATTGCTGTCTTTTTTTTTTTTTTTTTTTTTAAGGACGCTCCATACCCACTGTGGGGCTTGAAATAACAACCCTGAGATCCAGTGTCACATGCTCTACCAGTTGAGCCAGCCAGGTGCCCCGGAATATTGCTATCTTAATGTTAAGCCTTCTGATCCATCAACACTGGATATCTTTCCATTTAATTGTGGTCTTCTTTAATTTCTTTTCAGCAGTGTCTTCTTGTAGTTTTCAGTGTACATGTCTTTCTTTCACCTTCTTGGTTGGGTTTATTCCCAAGTTTTGTATTCTTTCTGATACTACTGTGAATGGAATTGTGTTCTTAATTTCATTTTCAGATGGTTTATCAAGAGTTATATAGGGGCGCCTGGGTGGCTCAGTCGGTTAAGCGGCCAACTTCGGCTCAAGTCATGATCTCACCGTCCATGAGTTCGAGCCCCGCGTCGGGCTCTGTGCTGACAGCTCAGAGCCTGGAGCCTGTTTCAGATTCTGTGTCTCCCTCTCTCTGATCCTCCCCCGTTCATGCTCTGTCTCTCTCTGTCTCAAAAATAAATAAACGTTAAAAAAAAAAAAATTAAAAAAAGAGTTGTATAGAAATACAATTGATTTTTGTGTATTGATCTCTTATCCTGCAACCTTGCTGAACTTATTAATTCTCATAGTTTTTTAGTGGATTTCTTAGGGTTGTAAGATCATGTCATCTATGTTCAGAGATAGTTTGACTTCTTCCTTTTCAGTTTGAATGCCTTTTCTTTCTTTTTCTTGTCTAATTGCCCTGGCTAGAACCTGTAGCACATTGCTGAATAAAAATGGCAAGAGCAGACATCCTTATCTGCTTCTCGATCTTGGAGATCAAGAGAGAAAGCCTCTTTCATCATTGAGTATTGTGCTAGCTGTGGGGTTTCTGTTTTGTTTTAATCGGTTTGAGGAAGTTTCCTTGTATTCCTAGTTTCTTGAGTGTTTTTATCATGAAAGTGTTGGATTTTGTCAAGTACTTGATCTGTGTGAGACGATTGTACAAGTTTTGTTTTTATTCGATTGATATATGTTACCCTAGTTGATTTTCAGATGTTGACCTGACTTTGCACTCCTGGGACAAGTCCCACTTGGTCATGGTGTATAATCCTTTTTATAGGTTGCTAGATTTGGTCCGCTAGTATTTTGGTGAGGATTTTTGTGTCTCTATTCATAAGACATATTGGTGTAGTTTTCTTGTGATGTCTTTGATTTTGGTATTAGAGTAATACCGGCCTCTTAAAATTAGTTTGGAAGTGTTTCCTCCTCTTCTGTTATTTGGAAGAATTGGTGAAGAATTGGTGTTAATTCTTTAGATGTTTGATAGGCTTTGGCGGTGAAACCATCTATCTGGACCTGGGTTTGTCAGATGTTGTTTTTAACTCTTACAAGTACCAATTCCTTCGTTGTATAGAAGAGGAAGCTGAAGCTCAGAAAGGCAAATTAAGTAATTTGCTAGTAAGTGGGAAAACTGGGATCTTAATCCAAATTACTTTATGTCAAGTTCTAGGATGATAACAATAGCTGACATTTATTGCGTAATTAGTTAGGTGTCTCTAACCTAACCGTACGAGGTGCTTTAACGTGTTAATCTTCTGCTACAATCCCAACACCAAGTGCCCATTTAGTAGTAACTTCAGTTTTATGTATCTCATACCCATTTTCACGTAGAGAATCTGACACCTAAGGAGATTCAGTGACTTGCCCTACTGAACCTGGGCCAGAAAGTAAATGGTACAGCTGTGCTTCTCACTCACAAGGCTGTCTGACTCTGGGGCCTGCCGTCGTAATTGCTTTCCTCTGTTGTGTGCAGCAAAAGCAGCTGTGCCACATGTGGACAGCTGAGCCCAGATCAGGTCCGACCTCGGATGTGAATGGGTGCGCACCACCCTCCAAGTTCCACTTGAACACGCGGGGCTCAGTCAGCACTGCGCCGTGAAGCGCGGTCTTCTCTCACTGCTCTGCTATGTAGCCAGCGCTCCGCTCCGTTCTGACTTCACGTGGTTAGGCTGAAAATAAATTGTCACTACGTGTAGTACAGAAATGACTTTTAAGGGTATTTTAGTATGTCAGTCACCCAGCAGAGTCGCATAATATTTTTCAACGAGGACATCCAGAGCACTTTACGTGCTTATATAATATTCATATTGTTAGTGAGATTAGATGGTATCTAGCCTATTTGAGTAAAGACGAAAAGCGGGTCTCTCTTTTTTAAGTGAAAGGCCTTGAGGAAGGCCTCAAATGTCCATTCACATTTCAAAGGAGGCACAGAAACTGACCTGATGCCTTGTGTGGGTGGCGGGGCTGGTTGGGTGGTGGAACTCACGGAGGGAGGTTAGATTTGGTCTCCTGCCGAGCAGAGTGGGTGGCGTCTGGGCCTGGGAGTCCCCGGAACAAGGGCTGGAGGCTCCACTCCGCAGAACCAGGTTGTCGGTCGTGCCGCTCACACCTGTGCTCACACCGGTGCTGGGCGTCGTCGTGTCCAGGGCCCGCAGCCTGGCTTCTGCCGAGGCTGGTGTGGCACCTGTGCTCACACCGGTGCTGGGCGTCGTCGTGTCCAGGGCCCGCGGCCTGGCTTCTGCCGAGGCTGGTGTGGGGCCGTCCCCTGGCAGTGCAGCGCTGGAGGAGGGTGTCTAGCTGCTCTTAATTTTAGACTTTCAGGCAACTTTTTCCGCAGCCAGCCGTATCCCACATCCCTATCTTTAGAGGCGTACAAGTTTTCTTCTGAGTGCTCTGCGTTTTCACAGTGGGCCTTGGCGGGCATCGTTTTGGTGAGATTCTCCCCCTGAGGCACTCAGCTGAGTAGAGAACATTCATACTTAAGTCCGTTACACATGCATGATAGCTTTCTGTCTTCCTAGATTTCATTGTCACATTTTTTTTTTTTAAGATTTTTTTTTTTTTTTAGGGGCTCCTGGGTGGCTCAGTGGGTTAAGTGTCTGACTGCTGATTTCAGCTCAGGTCATGGTCTCATGGTTCATGGGACTGAGCCCTGTGTCAGGCTCTGTGCTGACATCGTAGAGCCTGCTTGGGATTCTCTCTCTCCCTCTCTCTCTCTCTGCTCCTCCCCCCATACACATGCTCTCTCTCTCAAAATAAATAAATGAACTTTAAAAAAATAATTTTTAACGTTTATTTATTTTTCTGGCAGAAAGAGAGCACAGGCGGGGAAGGGGCAGAGAGAGAAGGAGACAGAACATGAAGCAGGCTCCAGGCTCCGAGCTGTCAGCACAGAGCCCGACGTGGGGCTCGAACTCACAGATCACAAGATCATGACCTGAGCCGAAGTCGGCCGCTTAACCGACTGAGCCACCCAGGCGCCCTAAGATTTATTTTTTTTAAGTAATCTCTATACCCACCACGGGGCTCGAATTTTCACAACCCTGAGATCAAGAGTCGCATGCTCCACCGACTGAGCCGGCCAGGTGCCTCCACATTTGCTTTTTTGTAGGCTTTCCAGTGTCCTTTTTCTTGCCTTTGGTGTTTACACCTACTTTTATTCCTTTACAGCATTTTATTAGGATTTCAGGAAGGAGTGGAGATAAATGCGATTTGTATTTCTTTTGTAAATTACCTCTTCATGTCCTTTGTAAATTTTCTGTTGGGGTTTTCATGTTCTGAATTTGTAAAAACTTTATATGTATATGAACGAAACCTCTTTGACATATGGTAACGGTACAGTCCTTTCTTTTCTGTAAACTTACTTTCGAAACACTTGCTGGAAGATCGTGGGGAAGATTCCAGCTTTTGCTAACTTATACAGATGGTTGTATAGGGAAGTGGTTCCTGAGACCAGCTGGCTGTACCTTGACTTTTGTATGGATGTGATTTTCTTGTGGTTTTCACCACCTCATAGAAGCTGTCTTATCTATTCACGCTTGAGAACTACTCATACTGTTTCACAAATGACAGACTCTGGCCAAGTGGAAGCGAATAAGTTGCCATCTCCTCTACCAAATACTCTAAATATATGGTCCTGGTCGTCAGCTGGAAAGGTCTGGGAACAGCTGGGCTGAGGAACACGGGTGCTCAGCTGCCTGCCAAGCGTTTGTTGCCTCAGCCCAGCCACATGCCCTAGGCTTGGAAAGAGTCCACTTTTGCACATGCCTTGGAAGGGTAGAAGGAGTCTCTGGCAAATATAAATGATCTCCCTCTGCGTTTAGCAGTGGGCCCAGAGCCATGAGGAAGGGAGTCATCAGAGGGAAGGAATTAGCAACAGCCCACCATGTGTCCCATTTGGCACGAGTGGACAGGTGTTAACCTTCCTCTGTGCATAGCAGTCAGGAGTACTGGTTTTCAGCTGACTTGTCAGGTTTGACCATGTTCCATTTCCTCTTATGTTTTCTCCAGGCTCCTTCTATCCTAGCCAATAGGAACAGAATGTCTTGCATTAGCAAGACAGGAAAGTTATATTGGGTGCAGTCTAGGAAACTTTGATCAGGTGAGGCCTGGTGATAAAGCAGCTTTCAGTGCACATGTCTCTGGGACACCTGATGGAATTTGGAGTCCATCAGTCACTTTGGAAGTGACCCTTGAGGAAGCCCAGAAACACCAGCTCAGTGTCACTTCCCCTTTCCCAGGTCCCCTGGTTACTTGGGAAATGGCTGTGGTGAAATGGCTATGGTGAAATGACGTGAAAACCCAACCTGGTTTCGTTTCCCCTCCCTGAATTATTCTTTTCCTCTGACTCCTACTGCCATGATCATCCCAGATCTTTCTCAGGCCTGGTTCACTGCCACGGTTCAGCCAGCACCTTGCTTGTAGCTTCTTCTCGTCTACTATGCTACTGCCATCCTAAATGCACTTTCATTACACTACTTTATATTTAAACCTTTGCTTCTCTTTTCTAAGACCTGGCTTTTGACCCATCTGCTGTGTTAGTCACAGTCCTGTTGGCACTTGGCACCAGGAGTTCTGTTGTAAGTTGCTCTGATTATTATTCCTACATTGGAAGGCTCTTGAAGACCAGGACGGTTGCTTACGTCTCTTGAATTTGCCACCACACATAGCTGGTCTTGTGGAAACACTCGTAAGCAGGCACGGTTCTCAGCGGAGTGCTGATGTCTGGGGAAAATGCTCAAAATCTGAAAAATTACCTTGGCAGACTGAGGAAAAAGCCACAGCGTCCTAACTTTTGGGGGGTTTTCTTTAGCTTCAAATTCACCACGTAACTTCACTCTGGAGTTTCCTTTTCTATAAATGGGGAGGGTTGGAGTGAATTATCTTTCAATTCCCACCCAACCCTGAAAGGCTAATTTTCCTTCGTTCTTTGCCTTGATCTTTGTCCTGAAATTAAAACTGATGAGCTGTTTCTGGATCTTGAATTAGGAATTTTTCATTTCTTTGTAGTTCTTTCCCTGACGCATTTTGCAGTTTTCTCTGGGTATGTGCTGCTGAAGGAAATTCGGATTTGCCATTTGGCTACTTTTTAGGAGAGCAGACAAAATGCCGTATCATTCTGATTTGTTTCTTTCTTTCGTTCGTTCGTTCGTTTTTTTTTTTTCCCCCCTCGGAGTTTCTCATTTGTAAAAATAAAGCTTTCAGGTAGGTGCATGATTTTAACATAATTTTTGCTCTTCTACAGACACAATGAGGCGAGTGGTACGACAGAGCAAGTTTCGGCATGTATTTGGACAAGCGGTGAAAAATGACCAGTGTTACGATGACATCCGGGTTTCTCGAGTGACCTGGGATAGTTCCTTTTGCGCTGTCAATCCCCGATTTGTTGCCATAATCATAGAAGCGAGTGGGGGCGGGGCGTTCCTTGTGCTCCCTCTGCACAAGGTAAGTAATCTGACTTTCCATTCTCTGAGACACCCTCTGGTAATCTCGATTTATTCTGTCATAGATTGACTTTGGGGATTGATAGTTCACTAAGACTTGTGTGCTTGCGGAGACCATTAGGCTCCGATGTAATTGACACTCAGTTCCACACACTTTACTGATCTCATCAGTTTTTTCTAACAGAATCATTAAACAGAATGGTGAACTCTGTTCTGGGTGTGGCTGCTGTGGATAAGAGATTATAATGATGCTGTGAGCATGGGCAGGCACAGGCATCTTATGATTTTGTTAATAATCCTCTTCTCACAGGAGTTTTTCTCAAAAATGCAGTTTTTAAGAGGAGCAGAAATTTGTAAGTTAATCTTCCTCCTCCTCTTCCTCCTCCTCCTCCTCCTCCTCCTCCTCCTCCTCCTCCTCCGGTGTAGTGAGTGATCGGTTTTGAGACTTTTTGGTCTTTTGAATGATAAGTGGAATGAGAGCTTAAGAAAATGTCCCCAAACAGTGCAGGTTTCAAGTCTGGACAAGACTGAGTTTTAGCATAGAATCTAAGCAGTGCAAATAAGCGGTAGAAATAAAGGGTCTTTACTGAAAGCTGTTCCGTGTGACCTTCAACCTTACCCCACTTCCCGGTCTCCTGACTTTCTCCTTCCAGAGAGCCTTCTCCAATAGGGGGAGAAGGTAGGAGATTTGGGAATTTCTGACTGTTCTTGAATATTACAGATGAAACTCAGTACTACTTTAACAGGAAATCACAGCATTGCAGATCAGGAGGGAGGGGGTGCTGAGAGAGAGAGAGAGCTTGCAAAGCATCCTTTTGTAGTTGGCTTCTAGGAGGAAAATAAGTTTGGTGAGTCCTGAGCTCTAGTGATAAGGGCTCAGTACTGGTGAGGACGCAGGTGTTGGGTCACGTTACAGCTGTTTCCACTCTGCTGAGAACATTGGGTCCCCCTGACTCTCAGCCATGCATATTAGGGGTACATCTCATAATGGACCGTGTGATTCTGAAAGTGGTTACAGTAAAGTGAATTGCCGTCAAAGTATCATTTCCCATTACATTTTGGTGTTTTTTCATTGGGAAAACTCTCACTGGGAAAACTTCCAATTCTCCTGTACTTTATTTTCTCTCAGATGCTCATGACTGACTCATTTTAACACCTGATTTTTACTTCAGTGGCCCGATTGATGCGATAGTCCACAATGGGACCGTCTCACTACAGAAATAGGAGAGGGATGCGTTTTGGAAACAAATTTGTTAAGTGTTTTCCAAATGTACCTTCCTTATTGGCAGAGCTGGTGATTATATTTTAAAGGAGAATCTTTTCATTAAGTTGAAATTTAATTTTCTACTTGAATACTTTTCTTTCTGTGGAGAAAATGGCTGTTTTGTGGCAAATAATACATTACAGTATTATAACTGCTTACCCGATTCTAGAGTGGGAGTTTGAATTTACGGTCAGTCGCGTGTGGTGGGTTTGACAGTGGCCAGATGAGAGGACACCTCAGCTTGTCAGCCGAGATCCAGCAGTACGAGACCACCGCCATCTGTTTGGGAGTTTGCGTTTTTATTCCCCCTTTTATAGACTGAGGGATACGTTTGGGTTGGTTTTTTTCCTTCAAAGAAATGGAAGAAGCTAATTGAGAAGCCCGAAATAACTTTTGAATGGCTAATCTTTGTCTGAGTTGAGACAGTTCTCTTCAAGTTCTGCACCCACAAAAGGCTCTGTGAATCCATCTTGTACAAACCATGGGAAACTTTGAGCTTCATTAATACCACTTAAGGGAGACCTGCCTGTGGTTCCTAAGCTAACTAGATCTTAGGATTTGGTTCTCACTTGCATTGGTATTTTGTTCCTTTCCCAGTTTTGTAGGAATTAAGATAGAATAAGTTACCGTGTTTGGAAGAAGTGTTAGTTTTTGGAGGAGCCTCAAGGGTCTTTTTCCCAGACAAATATACGGTCTGGGTGGCTCTGCTCCTCAAAGATTAATTTGTTTTGGAGGAGGTGACAGCCTGGCCATTGGAAATGAGGTCAGTACTTGGGAGTTACTGACTTTTGTAATCGATGGGTTCACATGTACCATGTGGGATTTTTGTGTCCTAAAGTGTCTGTATTTAGCCCTTGGAGTCGCTGTGGCATAGAGGGAGAGCGCGGGTCTGGGGATTGGGGAGCCGGGTGGTTCAGTCCCGGCTCTACCGCAGACTTGTACTGGGACACGGATATGTCACTGTCCTTCCTGCAGTTTCAGTGTCTTGACAACTTTGAGATAGTTTTATAACGAGGTGCTGCTTTTGTTTAAAGCAAACAAAACCCAAATTCTCACATATAATACGAAATGATACCCGAAATCAAGATTGCAGGCAACGATGCTCTGGGTGTGTGCTGGGCTCCAGTGCGTGTGCTGATAGTCTGGAATCACTCTAAACGTGAACTGTAGGAGACGGGCATGGTTTTTAATGACCATCTCAGAGACTTCTAGTAATGTCCATCCCTCCCCTTCTTTCTGGCTATAGACAGGCAGGTTGGTTTTGGTGATGCTTTGGGGCTTTCTGCGCATGTTAATATTGAATATGCACGTATCGATCTTCAGATGTATTGTGACTCTTTCAGGAAGGCTCCTGTTAAAAAACACAGCCTTCCATGAATTTCTCTTCAAAGCCGGTTAGTGTCAGCAGTAAATAGGGCTTATTATTGCTACTTCGTGAGGCTTGTGGTTAGATTCTGGGAAAATCCTGATCTCTGTCTTGCGGGACTTAAAAAAATGGAAAGAGTAGCGGAGACAAATACAGTAAAACACATACATAAGCAAGAGGCAAACTTAGGAATGAATGTATATTTATTTTAAGCGTATGGTTTCTGAGGTTTTTGTTAAGAAGGTTGTATTAGGGAGAGTGGGATCGTAGGAGGTCACTGCTAGAGGACTACAGAAAGTACTCAGCCCTGAGGTGGAGTGATTTCGATTAGCACGCATGGTTCAGGATCTCTTTTGTAATGTTCCTCTCAAGCTGTGGCATGCCGTGCTGTCATGACTTGCAAGGTGTGGCTTAATACATTTTCTTAGGATTTGGTCTTTCAGAGGATGAATGATAGCAGTCTTGCAGAACAGAAGTTGGCTTTGTGGTTTTGACCGTAGGGATGCCCCCCCCCCCCCCCCCCCCCCCGCTTACACAAGCTGCCTTGTATCAAGAGCATACAGGTTTCAGCTCCCCGTGTGCTGTATCACGTGGGCATGAACAAGCCTCTGCTGTTGTGGGGCAGCCGCACTGGTGATGCGGGATGGGGTATTCCCATCCCTGTCGTGAGCTGTGGTGGCTCAAAACACCGGTGTTTGTGGTACGGTACGTGTGTGTGCGTGCACCTACACACTGAAACTTCAGATCAC
Source organism: Panthera uncia (assembly GCF_023721935.1). Classification (NCBI taxonomy): domain Eukaryota; kingdom Metazoa; phylum Chordata; class Mammalia; order Carnivora; family Felidae; genus Panthera; species Panthera uncia. Next base: position 73,944,686 of record NW_026057586.1, read on the forward strand.
AGTGAATCTAAATCCTGACTTAAAACAAGGGTGGGGGGAGCTGTTAGAGTAATATGCTCTTGATCTCTTAACGTTCACTTAAGTGGAGGATGCAAATTGGAGGGCTCCTATCTCCCCTAATTGCTTTCTCCCTTCCTCCCTGGACCCTTCCGACTTGGGGTTTTTGGGGTGGTGGCTAAATTTCATCCTTCCGGTAATTGCCTCTGAGGAAGTTGAGCTCTGGGCCATGGTGGGCTGGGTGTGGGGCCAGGCCTCTGTTAACCTTTTGGGTCACTGTCTCCTCTCCTGGTTCTCTGGAATAGCTGTGCGGTACCTTCTTACGCACAGTGATGTTTCTCCCATTTGTTGTAGGAACTGTGGGGATATTTGCGACATTGCTTTATTTATGTCTCTGAGCTATCTTTTCAACTCCTTTTGTAGTCTTTATCAACTAGGGTTGTGTGAAAGAATTCAGTCCAACAGAAAATAATTTCAGTAAATATTTTCTTGGTTCTCTCAAGGATGGGACATGCTATGCCTTCTAGATGCATACGAGAGTAATTAATTCGTCACATACACGTGTTGCCTTAGAGCATCAGGACTTAGTTTTCTCACAGAGCCTGGGTTGACAAGGGTTGCTTTAGAGTGTTTTTCTTTCATAACGATTGAGGAAGAAATCTTGATTCATTTCGGTCAGTATCCTAAGTACCTCTTCTCACTGTCTAGTATGCAACTCAAGTGTTCTCTCGGACTCAGAGTCAGGGGAAGGTCTCCTCTGGGTTCCCTTAGCTGCTTGTCTGTGCCATTGGTACCACAGCCTGCACCGTCACATTGGACTTGAATTATTTTCTTAGCCACCTCACAGATAAGGGGAGGATGCTTATAATTACAGCCTCTTGATCTCTTTGACAGTCACTTGGATGGAGGATGCAAACTGGATGGCTGTTCGTACAGTAGCCCTTGGTAGAGGTTCTCCAGAATCTGGCCTTAATCCATTGTGGTGGACCTACAGGATGTCCTCCAGTCATTCTGCCCTCGTATTCGCGGTGTCCTGTGGCCCCCCACCCCCCCACACACACACAGTAAATAGGGCTGAACGTGTAACCACTGGGATATGGTAGAATTGATGGCACGTGACTTCTGAGACTAGGTCATGAAAACTTACTGGCTTCCACTTTGTCCCTTTGGGAAGCACCATGTTTCGAGGACACGTAAACAGTTCTCTGGAGGGGTCATGGGACCTCCTACCTGTAGTCCACACCAGCTGACCAACCATGTGAGTGAGTGGTCTTGGAAGTGGATCGTGCAGCCCTGACTGACATACTGACTCATGAGAACTCTGAACCAGAACCACTCACATAAGGTGCTTTGGGACTCCTAACCCTCAAAGTATGAGAGAATAAATGTTGAGTGTTTTCAATAGCTAGGCTTCAGGGTAACTTACTAAGCAGTGGTTGATAACTAATACATGTATTCTTCAAATATAGCGGAGCACTTGACTCATAATGTTAGGTCACACAATGTGTGAATAAATGAGTTACTAGTAGCGACCTAAAAGGCCTTTTGGTAGTTTTAGGCACTCTTTCCACACATTTATGTAGATACGTAGATAGATTCAGGTATATAACATTCTTAAATAAATCTTAAATGAATAATTGAGGGATTCTGTACAGTGTCAAGAGAAGATTATATGGCAAGATTTGGTTATCCTGTGTTCCACGATACTATCATATAACCTAAAAAATGTGTTGGAACGTCATAGTCACTGTCCTCTGTGTAACTTCAAATTATGTTATTGGTTTTGGGGAAGAGTCAGGAATGTTAATATTGATGGTGGGACTGAAGGTGATTTTTATTTTTTACTTTATAATGACCTGTATTTTTTCAAAATATTTTACAATGAACTTATTACAGGTAAAGGTTATTTCTAAAAGTATTACCAGTAATATTATCAGAACATGTATGAAGAGTTCATTGTTCTTTAAGCTTGAGTGAAGTCTAAAGCAGTACCTTTTTTTTTGCTTTTTTAAAGGCTCTTTTTATTTATTTTTAAAAAATGCTTATTTTATTTATTTTTTTTTACATATGAAATTTATTGTCAAATTGGTTTCCATACAACACCCAGTGCTCATCCCAACAGGTGCCCTTCTCAATACCCATCACCCACCCTCCCCTCCCTCCCACCCCCATCAACCCTCAGTTTGTTTTCAGTTTTTAAGAGTCTCTTTAAAGCAGTACCTTAAAAAAAATCATATTTATTCGTCCACCTACTCATACTCAGTCCTTAGACATTTGAGTACCTGCTCAACGCCAGGACCTTTGCTGGGCTCTTGCTCTTAAAAAGCTTTGGTAACGGTTGACCTTGATCTCTCCGGTGGGGAGCTTTGTGTGCACATAAAGTTGTCTGACACAGTGATGAGGGAGGAGTTCCAGCTGAGGCTCCTAAATCAAGGAAGACATCACAGAGAAGGTTCTACTGGAATTCAGGTTTCTCCTGTGTGTAGGAGCCAGGGATGAAACAGAAGAGGAGCCCAGCCAATTCGCTAAACTGATGAGTTTGAAGAGGTGCTCTGTTCCCAGAAGGACAGAGAATGAGGTGGGAGCCACATTCTCCCTCAGATTCCTGGATCTTGGGGAGTGGAGGTGGGTGTTTGGTGAAACTGGTGAAATGGGATGTTCCATCAGAGGGATTAAGAGGAGGCGACAGGTAGCTTTTTGGCAGAAACACCAATTCTTTCATCTCTTTGTCTGTCACTTCCAGTGTAAATAGTGCAAAATTGGTGTTTTCCTTAATCATCATATGGACACGAACCAGAAAATAAGCAGCACCGTTCTCCATTTTAGGATTGTCATAACTGGATCAACACAGCATCGTTCCTGTTTCTTCTTCAGCAGGCGGCAGTGACGTCATGTCATATTCATAAAAATGAGACTCGGGTGTGACATCAGAATGTGCTTGGAGGGTCCCCTTCATACATGGTGTCTTAGTTTTTGCACTGGTTAGGGTGGCTTTCATCCCTGTGTTCTGCAGTTGCAGAAATCAAAACTCAGATTGAGTGATTGCCCAGAGCTATGGGGTCTTTCGTGGATTAGAACCTGGGTCTCTGAGTCTTTATTTGATTGGTACATGTGTATCGTGTATATTTTTGATGAACATTTTCCCCCACTGAGTGCGAAAGATTTTTTTGTTTTTGTTTTTGTTTTGATATAGAAACTGTGGTCTAATTGATACTTAATCCTTTGCATTCTTTCTCTGGGGTTAGAAGGCTTCATAACAAAACGCTTGCTCGTCAGGGCTTTGGTTCTGTCAGTTCAGAGAATTGTCTTAGGGTTTGGAAAATACTGGGTCTGTACCATGCCTCGAGGACACGGCCGCAGCGATGAGATCTCGCAGCACTTCACATTACTGAGGGTGTCCTTTAAGCGCCAGGCACCGTGCTGATAAGTGCCTTCTTTCACGGGCTAGTTCCAAAGGGACGCCAGTCTCCTGATGGTGCTTTTCTCCATGACCCCCAGTCGCTGCCAGCACCTGCTGGATTTGCATGGGCTGCGTCTCCCCCTTACTGTACACGGCTGACAGGCAATTTCCATTCCCACAAATAACAGTGATCCGTTTTGGACAAGGGTAGCGACGCCAGTAGCCCTTTGTACAGATGTGGACGTTTGGCACATGGTAGCTTTGGTGTCACGGGCAGGGAATAATTTTATTCAGTGCTAGTATCCTGATGTGTCATGGGATGCCCATTCACGCCTCCTGAAATAGACGCTGTCTGATGCCTGAGCACCTTAAAACTGTCGATTGTATGGGCCTTGAAAGGCTGGGAGGCAGGGGTGGGGGGAGGAGGATGCAGGGGAAGGGCACCAGGTGCAGAACAATGACTTCCAAATTATGTCACGAGCCGCCAGCCACACGAGCACTGTACGGCCTCATTACCACATGAAGTGCCACAGAAGGGCCCTTTCATTTTCTCCCAGCGACTGTTTGCCACAGTCTTGCTATAGGGGCTCGTGGCGGGGGGATACACTGCTCACCCCCAGTTAACAACGGAGCACAGAATCCTGGCAGAAGGAACCTCACAATGTACCCCGGGGCTATTTTTGATTACAGTGAGTGGCTGTGACTCAGAGTGTGCCCTGGCAGATGACGGCTTCCACCCTCCCCTCCCCATCCTCCTCCCCTGGAGATGAGCAGGCAGCCTGTCCTTTGTACGTTTCCTTGGCCGCCTTCTCCTGCCGCTGCAGTTCACTGATCTGTCCACAGCAGCCGGCCCGCAGGCCTGACAGGGCTCTGACAGTGGTTTTTACCATATATGGCCATCAGAGCTCTGGGGCTGTCAGCCGGCCAGGATAATTTCCTTCCTTTGCTTTGATTGGCTGCTTGGTGGCTCACAGAATGGTGGGATCTGGGAGTGTGTGGTGAAGGGAAGCCACTGAGTCAAGTGCAAAGAACATTTAACTCTTTGCTGGTTTTTTGGAGCGTGGATCTGGGCTGAGCACACGGGCCAGTGCTGCCTGCAGAAGCCCTCGGTGTCCAAACGTTATAACCTAAGTCTGGGGAAGCGGCAAAGAAAAGGTTTCTGAACTCAGATCACTCTGAAATAGACCCAGGGTTTAGTGGACAAACATCTGCAGTCCTGATTTGTCCAGAAGCCTCCTTATAACCATGTGCAGCAAATTTCCTGCTGCCGAGTTGAGTATCTGTGCTCGTTAGGGGTGGGACCTGAGTTGAGTCCAGGGGAGGCTGAGCTGGGAGGGGTGAGTGATGGAGCACGTGTTGGCTCTCTTAGAGGAACGGTGACTTGGGTTTCTTTTCTGGCTGAGCTTTGTAAGTCATGAGTAAATGATACAGTCTGCTGAATTGGGTCTGTCCTCCTGTCCTGCGTGTTTATAACTGCTGCAAGGTGTGAACTGCCTCTGCCATGGAACCCAAGGCATTTACCTTAAAAAAAAACCCCAAAAAACAACTTCCGCTATTTTTCTGGTTTTCATCCCTACTTACTTCAGGGAGGGTGGATTTTTATTCTGAAGCTTGTATGTAAACCCGTGCAGAGCTGGGATTGAAAGGGGTGGTAGCTCTGGAACGCTTCGTCATTCACAGAGGGTCCTGGGGGAGACCCCTCCAGTGTCACTTGCTTAGTACAAGCAACCGATTACTCTGCTTCCTGGTTTGATACTGAATGGTTGAATTTCCTCGATTTGCAGTTATATCAATAGTTATTTTGCTTTTCAGCTTCTGCTTTCAAGCTGAATTTTATTTTGACTAGATTCCACCTCATCTGGGGTTCCTGGTTTTTTGTTTGTTCTCAGACCAGAAGTGTTTGGAATTACGTGTCTGTAGTGATGAAGTTTTCACTTTACAGATTTTTTGTTAGGAAATACAGTGTCTATTCCCGATTACATATTTGGGTGCAGTTGAGTAAGGAGACGTTCCCTTCCACTGTTTTTGCTTTCTGATAGTGAAATCAATAGTTTTACAGTAACTTCCCTCAGATTCTTAATGAGGACTTTTAAAATGGTCTATGCAGTATTAGACCCAGGTTTTTTTTTTTAATTTTATTTTTTTTTCAACGTTTTTTATTTATTTTTGGGACAGAGAGAGACAGAGCATGAACGGGGGAGGGGCAGAGAGAGAGGGAGACACAGAATCGGAAACAGGCTCCAGGCTCCGAGCCATCAGCCCAGAGCCCGACGCGGGGCTCGAACTCACGGACCGCGAGATCGTGACCTGGCTGAAGTCGGACGCTTAACCGACTGCGCCACCCAGGCGCCCCTAGACCCAGGTTTTAAAGAGGGCCCGTGATCACCAAAATAATCTGTTTGGCATTTTCTCTCGTACCCGTGAAGACTGTTGTTTTTCGCTCACAGGCAGGTGAGGCCTCTGCAGAAGCGCCCTGCGTCTCCCTGGCAGCTCGAGTGTCTGGCTTACTTTCCAGGACTGGGTAACCCAATCTGTGTGTTTTATTCCAGGGCACCTCCGCTTACCCTCAAGGTTGGTGTTTTTGGTTCTCTTAAAGTAAAACCTCCTCCGAATGTACTACTCCTGGGTCAGGAGCTATCCCTCTTGGCGACCAGCTTGTCCACAAGTCAGATATCGTGTGCCTCAGTCTTTCCAGTCTGCCGTGGAAGTCCCTGTCTCATCACCTGTGCCTCTCCCCAGCTATCTTCGTGTGAAGCAGCAGGGCCTGAAGAGATTTCAGCAGAGCGTGTATCTACGTAAAGAATACCGATACCAGAGAAAGGTAGTTGAAAAACCAGAAAGCCCACTTTAATAGACATCCTTTTCGGACTCCTTTGAACTCCACACGGTGTGTATGGAGCCCTTCTGCCTGGCGGAAAACTTTTCCTTAGCTCCTGAGCATTTGCTTGACTTCCCGTCCTCCTTACGGAGTTGGGGAGTTCTCAGTGTGTCCCTCCAAGGCCAGCAAGGAGTTATTGTCAGTGCCTTACAAAAAAGATCCTCAAATGTATGGACGGAATGACAAAGTTATTGAACTTTGGGCATATAAAGTGATTTTGATTAACATTTTTTCCTAAAATAAAAACTTATGTGAAGATAAAGTAGGGACAGACAGTTTGCAAAATCTTTATCTCTTGTTCCTTGATTCAGGATACGGTAGGGGTTGTGTTAGACCCTTACATCCGAGGGTAGAATAGCCCGTCTGGATAATAAGCACAGATTATAATGATGGGTCATGAAGCGGCTGGATAAGATGACTGTAGGTCCGAAGCTGGAAAGGCGCTGGGAAGCTGCCGTGCCGGACCAGCCAAGAGGGATGGCGTGGACTGTTCTCAGAATCCAACACCCTGGAACAGTGTGGGTGTCCGCGTCGCTGAAATGCCAGGACGTCAGCTGGAAAGACGTCGTATGCGGAAGGAGCGTCTTACGGGGGAATGCTTGATTTGACTGATAAAATTAACGTGTCACTTTTTTTTATTTTTTTTTATTTTTTTAACGTTTATTTATTTTTGAGATAGAGACAGAGCATGAACATGAACGGGGGAGGGTCAGAGAGAGAGAGGGAGACACAGAATCTGAAATAGGCTCCAGGCTCTAAGCTGTCAGCACAGAGCCCGACGCGGGGGGCTCGAACTCACGGACCCGTGAGATCATGACCTGAGCCGAAGTCGGACGCCTAACCGACTGAGCCACCCAGGCGCCCCAACGTGTCACTTTTTAACACCGTGGGAGTTTATTAACTTTTTGGAAACCTGTGTTATCATGAGAATGAGCCTGCTGGGCAAAGTGCTGGGTAGCTGTACCGAATGGTAACATTTTGAAAGAGCCATCCATTAGATGCTCCCAGAGCGAGCAAGCTAATGTGTGGATTGAAAATGGTTATCATGTAAGGGGTCGTTGTTACATCAAGAAACAGTCATTCTGAATGATCTTTTATAGAATGCAGAGGTCATGTTGGCAGCTTCCTACTGTTGACTTTGGAGTTTGGGAGGGTGAAAATGTCTGCTGGTTCATCTGAGATATACCATTAGCTCCTTTTATTTATTTATTTATTTATTTATTATTTATTATTTATGAACTAGAGAGAGAGCAGGGAAGGGACAGAGAGAGACAGAAGATCTGAAGCAGTCTCTGCGCTGTCAGCACAGAGCCCTACGTGGGGCTCAAACTCACAAACTGTGAGATCATGACCTGAGCCAAAGTCAGACACTTCATGGACTGAGCCACCATTAGCTCCTTTAAAGACACATCCCAGAGTGGAGCTCCTTTATAGGAACAAGTATGCAAGAGGACTACTGTACACATTTTTCCGTAGATATTTAGAGCGTTTTGGTTGCTCAGTTCTGCTCTCAGCACGTAGGATGAGTTCACTTCTTAAGTATGGATTCCTTTGTGTGTGTATGTTTTAAAGTTTTTATGTATTTCTTTTGAGAGAGAGGGGCAGAGCGAGAGAGAGAGACCCCAAGCAGGCTCCGTGCTGTCAGTGCAGAGCCCAACATGCACGGCTCAGTCCCACAAACTGTGAGATCATAACCTGAGCTGAAATCGTTGGATTCTTAACTGACCCGAGGCAGCCAAGTGCCCCAGTAGGGGTTCCTTTTTGACATGAGGTGTGAGAAGTAAGGTGCACTGGTAGATGGAGGTGGGACAGTTACGGTTTCCCATTGAAATGGATGGGAAATGTCTTGAACAACCGGGACTATCATGTCATAAGAGTTACACTGTATTTTGTATACCTCAGGAGGAATGTGTTTGCAAAGTTATTTACAATTACAAGTGTTCCTTCTTAGAGCAGTTAGAGAATACATTTACTGGTGCTTAAATTTTGATTTCACTTTCCCCTCTCCAAACATGCCTGTTGGAGGAAAGTGTTGCCTAACTTTGGGTTTAGTTGAAGCATCAGTTTTCCAGGAGCTCTTTTCAGTTTTGTGGCTGCTTTGAAATTTTTGAGAACTTTCCCCAAACCCAGAGTAAATGATAATGCTGGTGTCTAGGTGGTTTTCTGCCACGATGCGGATTGGTGGCTGGAACATGTCAAAGCCATCAGCCTCAGCTCGGGCCAGCCACATGGAAATTGTGCTGTCACACCTCTGCCTTGTGCCAGCTGTACACGCACTTTGGAGGCTGAATTTTCCCTGGGGCTCATGTTGCTGGGCCCCGGGCAGGCCAAAGGATCTTTCAGATAATGATAGTGCATGACTCGGTGCCCTGACCCAGTCCACTGGTATTCCCCAAGTGTGTGAACGAGGCTCGGGGCCGGAGCCTTTGGTAACCTGGGTCATTTTTTGCCCCTTGAGTTGACTTGCTGGCAATTCCCACCACTTGGAGTTTTAGCTAGAGAGGTGTACATAGAGTTCTCCCATGGCAAGTGGCTGGGACTAGGAAGTAATCAATAAATTTGTACACATTATTTAAAGCAGGGAGTCTAAAGAGTGACAGACTATTCTCAGCTAAACTTTCAATTCCATGCTAGAAAAGTGGGAATATTCTAGATGATGCAGCTGAGGTGTGACACATCCTTAATGAGACAGTGACCTGATTTGTTAGTAAATGAAATTATTCTCTATAGGAGCCTTGGAAAATTGATAGGTAGTTCTTAAAATAAACCACCATTTAGTTAAAAAAAAAAGGGGGGGGGCTGGCATTAAATTCTTGTAACTCTTCTTTTCAGCCTCTGCATTTATTTACATTTGATGCTTAGAAGCTCAGGTGAGCCATGTTGCCAGCCTGACTTACAGTGGGTGTCTCTTCTGAATGGCCCCCCACACGCCAGCAATTAGACATGGATGCCTCGGTTTGTTGACCGGATGATGAATGAGGATGCGTCATGGGTAGGAGTGAGAAATACATTCTCATTAAATGCTAGTGCAAAATGTTTCTCAGAACGGTGCGTCCACATCTTTACCATATACGGCCACTGTTGTGTGGTTTCTTTCAGTTTCCTTGTACCGAGCTCTCAGCAGTCTATAAGTGCCCAGCTCTGCCCTTTTAATAACATATACTCATAGGGTAAAATATGCTGTGCTTTTCTCTTAATTGATTTTATTATGGGTAAGAAGATACTCAAGTGTAAGCCCTTGAAATCGTGATCGCTGACCCTTGATTGATTTACATACATCCTGTATGTAAAACGATTAGGGCACATTTATTTTTTTCAAAATTTTTTCTTCTTTTTAGAAAGAGAGTGCAGGCTCCATGCCCAGCAAGTAGTCAAAGTGGGGCTCAAGCTGAGCCCCTGAGATCATGACCTGAGCCGAAATCAAGAGCTGGACACTGCACCAACTGAGCCATCCAGGTGCCCCAAGTGTGCCACTAAGATGCCAGTTCTTCTCACACTTTCTTCCTTTTTTGTTCCTTTGTCACTATCAGACATTTAGTCGATGGCCTTTTTGTTCTGCTGCAATATGATGCTACTTTCCCTGTTTTATTTGTTGTAAGGATTTGTGATGATGTTTACAACCAGAGGAAACAGCTGGTGGCAGGGTATCATTTTTATGAGCTCTATTTCTGATGACCAGCTGCCAATAGCTTTAACATTACTGTTGTGCCTTTTTCACAACCCGTGGCCTAGTGGGAATTTTCTTGCCCTGTGGAAATCTAGTACGGCTGGATCGTCACTGATGCTTTCGGTCTGTGCTGCTTCACTCCATTTCTTTATTTAGAAAATGGGGACAGTACAGATGCTATATCATGAAGCAGCTTGGTGAGAACGAAGACAGAAAGGTCTTCGTACGGTTCCTACCATGTAACATAAGCATTCTGAAAGGGTTCGCAAGTTTTCTTCTTCTTTGGCTTTGATGGGAAGGAGGGCAGTTGGTAGCGGTTGCCCTTTCAATGGGATTCAAGTTCCTGCGAAAACATTCGGCTCTTTAGTACTTTGATGCCCTGGACTTGTCAGCACTGAGCTGAGAGTGGAAGAGAGGCTTACTGCTCACTGTTCTCAAATGTCTGACTTGACTGAACGGTATCTTTAAGCCACGATTGTGTAATTTTAACCTAAAAAAAAAAGGCATTTAGTAAGTTTCACAGTATAATTAAGAACAACTTGTATTAGAGAAAATTATTTGATGTCCTTGGAAGCTCAGAGTTTATTTAGTAACTGTACTTTGCCATCAAAGAGGCCAGACGTGGTTTGCCGGGCAGAGCCTAAGAATGCAAAGATAAAACAATTCAGATACAAAAACTTTTTTCCCTTGGGAGTAAAGTGTTTTTCTTTTTTAAATTATTTTTTAAGATAGGAAACAAAATACTAGGACACTCATGTACTCACCCACAAGATTAAACAGATGTTAATATTTTACCATGTTTGTTTCCTACCTCCCATTTTTTAAAAAACAATAAAGCATAACAGATGTAACTAAAATACCATTCCCCTTTTTTCCTCTTCTCCTTCACCAGAGGTGAATCATTTCCTCAAAGTTGGTATGTATTCTATTTGTGTACTTTTACTACATGTGTATGTATCTGTACATAGACTGATTTTTGTGTGTGTTAAACTTTTGTGTGAGTGATACTTATTTCCATACCAAGGACAGTTAAATTGCTTCTGCTTTTTTCACCATTCCCAGTGATGCTGCGGTTAATATCCTTTCTGTGCAAATACGGGGACCTTTCTTTCCCACAGACCACCTCAAATGGTATTGCTCAGGGGTGGGCAGCTTCACCTCTACCTGTGTCCAGATTGCTCTCAAAAAGAATCAGAGCAGGAGCCTTCAGTGAACGGTCGCTTGGAATTCCTCCTTCCTGACATCCTTGCCAACACTTGTAATTAGGCTTCTAAATTGTTGCCAGTTTTAATAGGTATAAGATGTTACCATAGCATTTTAATTTCTAGTTCGCTGAGTGAGACCAAGTATCTTTTCATACATCTGTATGGGCTTTTCCTTCTCTGTGAATTCAGTGCTCCTGTGCTCCTGTCGTTTGCCATCATTCTGTCAGGTTGTTTGTTGACTTTGTTGGATATGGATGTTGCATATGTATCTTCTCTGTCTGCAGCTTGTCTGCACTCTGCTTGTTTTTTTGTTGTTCTTGAGGGGAGTTTGCAACAGTGTTTGTCATGTAGGCTTCAGTTTCTCTTTGTCATACCGTCCTTTGTTACCAGGGTGGCACAGTCCTTAAGTGAGGGGTTGAGCGGTACTGCTCTTTTCTGTTCTCTGGAAAGTTTTGTCTGAGCCGATCTCTTCCTTGAGTGTTTGGTAAAGCTCTCCTGTAAAACCACGTGGGCCTAGTGGCCTTTGGTATTATGTGATTAGATTTATGGGGAGGTAGGTAGTATGTGGACTTTTGTTACTGGTCTTTTGTGGCTATGGGTCTATTCAGGTTTTTTATTTATTGACAATTTTTTGATGTTTTTTTTCTAGGAGATTGCTTCTTTCATCTGGTGTTTTAAAATTTATTATCAGATGTTATTCCTAGTATTTTCATATTATGTGAATTTACACCATATTTGTAAGTTATGTCCCTTGTTAAATTCCTGGTATTTGTGCCTTCTCTTCTTTCTTAATCTATCCTATTGTGTTGATGTGGCTTATTATTTATTTTCTTTCTTGTTAATTTCTTTTCATAATTTTACATTCTTTGGGTGTGCTCTATATAAAAATACGGCAACCTTTTCATGTGCTTATTATCAGCTCCTTAATTTTCAGACTTTCTGTATGTGTGCATTTAAAGCTAATTGATTTACCGTTAAGATCTGTTTTAGCCCTCTCCCACAAGTTATGAAACGTCATGTGTTTATTGATCAGTTTTAACATTTCTATTGGCCATTGTGACTTTCTATGTGAATTATTTAGTAAATTTAAAAAATTTTCAGATGCCTTAGGGATTTTTGGTTCATATTTTTTCTATTAATTTTTAATTGAATTGCATTGTACTCTGAACATGCACTATGAGGTATTGATTTCTTGGTATTTTGTGAGATTTGCTTTGTGGTATCCTAATTGGTCATTTAAAAACGATAATGTTTAATGTGTGTTTGAAAAAAATGTTTATTTTTAAATATTGGCTCCAAGGCTAGATATATCCATTAGATAAATCTTGTTACTTTTTTTCCCCCAGTGTTTATTTGGTTTTGAGAGAGAGAGAGAGACACACACACACAGAATCCGAAGCAGGCTCCAGGCTCCGAGCTGTCAGCACAGAGCCCAACGCAGGGCTCTAACCCATGAACCGTGAGATCGTGACCTGAGCTAAAGTTAAAGGCTTAACCAACTGAGCCACCCAGGAGTCCCAAAGCCTGTGACTTTTGTTAAAGTCTTCTATATTCATACTAATTTTTGTCTGTTTGCTTGAGAGTGAGTCTTTGTTAAAATCTCTTAAGATTATGGCTTTGTCATTTTCTCTTCATAGTTCTCTCAGCTTCTGCTATAAATATTTTGAGTTTGTGCAGTTAGAGGAATTAGACTTCCTAGTGCCTTTAGCATCCCAGTGAATTGTTTCAAAATTATACAGTGACGTTAATCTTTAATAGTGCATTCTACCTTAAAGTCTGTCCTTGCTCAGCTATTTGGCATATATTTTTACGGCCTTCCCCTGCTTTAATTACTTTTTAGTTTTCTTGTTTTTTGTTTGTTTTAGAGAGAGAGAGCATGAGCGGGGGAGAGGGGCGGATGGGGGAGGAGAGAATCCCAAGCAGGCTCCATGCGCAGTGCAGAGCCTGACTTGGGGCTCGGTCCCACAACCCTGGGAATCATGTCTGAGCCACCCAGGCACCCCTGCCTTTTTATTTTTTAACTTAGTTCCTTTATTACTTTTAAAATATGTCTTGTAGCTGGTTGTAATCAAATCTGAAACATGCTGTCTTTTAGCTGGTGGGTTCAATATGTTGATACTACAATTACATATTATGTATATCACAGTATTACTGTAAAATGAACACCTGCGAGTCCACCGCCACCTGCATGAGAAATAGAATATTACAGGGAGTAGTAGCTTACGGGCTGGGTCACTCACACGGTTTTTGTGAGGATGCAGTACAGAAAATAGGGAAAACAACCTGGCTAGAGGCCTCAGCAGCAGTTGCTTCTTTAAGGGGAGATGGGATCAGGGATATGACAGAGTGGATTCCAGCAGTTGCTGAATTTGGGGTGACGTTTATTGAGCCCTGCAAATGCTGGGAAAGTACTTTACCTGGATTATCTTCAATTTGTCTTCACATCAGCTCGTATAGAAGGAATCACGACATTCTCAGTTTACAGATGAGGAGATGAGGTGGAGAGGTGAAGTCATTTTGGCCAGGGCATCAGAGCTGGAACCTGACAGAGTCGTGACGCCAGCCCAGGCAGTCTGCTTCTCAGCCATCTGTGCTTTGCTGCCTGTAAATGACCCGTGTGGCCCTCCTTATAACACCCAGGTTCTGTGTTCGTTGGCACTTTCTTTTAGGATTCCTTTTCTGCCGATGCAATTCCACAGGTCCAAACTGGGTTTAATTCGATTTACAAGAGAAAACGAGCATGTGAAAAAACCTAGGCTTTAGGTCTGTGGACAGGGCCATCTTCACACCTCAATTTAGAATTCTTCTTTTCTCGGCAGAGAACCTTTCTGTGCCTGGGTGGCTCAGTCGGTTAAGCATCTGGCACATGGTGCGTGAGATCATGCACTGCGTCAGGCTCTGTGCCGACAGCGTGTAGCCTGCTTGAGATTCTCTCTCCCTCTCTGTCTCTCTGCCCCTCCCCCCACACTCTTGAACTGTCCTTCTCTCTAAAAATAAATAAGCTTAAAAGAGAAGAAAGAAAACCTCCCCGAAGACTGTGATCCCCACAGGCCTGGCTGAATGCCCTTCTTCTGTGTTCCTGCCACCTGTGCTTGTCCTGTGGCGCATGTCTTCTGCTGCACCGTATTTGGTGGTTGACACGGCCTCTACGTCCCGCCAGGACAGGGCTGCCGTGTTTACTTCTCTGTCTCTCATACTCAGCACAGCGTCTGGGCCCCATGAGAGTTCATAAGTGACACGTGTTTGTCCTTCTTAATGATAGACTAAATTAATGTATTAAACTAGAGGAACTAGTAATAAAAGTAGTTTTATATTGTGTATTTACTATATTCCAGTCACCATACAGGCTTACCTCATTTTTTTTTTCCAATATATGAAATTTATTGTCAAATTGGTTTCCATACAACACCCAGTGCTCATCCCAAAAGGTGCCCTCCTCAATACCCATCCCTCACCCTCCCTTCCCTCCCACCCCCCCATCAACCCTCAGTTTGTTCTCAGTTTTTAAGAGTCTCTTATGCTTTGGCTCTCTCCCACTCTAACCTCTTTTTTTTTTTTTTTTTCCTTCCCCTCCCCCATGGGTTTCTGTTAAGTTTCTCAGGATCCACATAAGAGTGAAACCATATGGTATCTGTCTTTCTCTGTATGGCTTATTTCACTTAGCATCACACTCTCCAGTTCCATCCAGGTTGCTACAAAAGGCCATATTTCATTCTTTCTCATTGCCACGTAGTATTCCATTGTGTATATAAACCACAAACAGGCTTACCTCATTTATTGCACTTCACAGATACTCTTTTTTCCCAAACCAGGTTTGTGGCGATCCCCCATCGAGGAAGTCTGTCGATGCCATTTTCCCAACAGCATTTGCTCACTTTGTGCCTCTATTACATTTTGTTCGTTCTTGGAATATTTCAGACTTTTTCGTTGCTGTTACATTTATGGTTTATATGTGATCAGTGATCATGACTCAGTGAAAGCTCACATGATGGCTAGCATTCTTCAGCAATAAAGTACTCCCTAATTAAGGTTTATGCATTGTGTTTTTTTAGACATCATGCTGTCGCACAGTTAATAGACTACAGTATGGTATAAATACAACTTTTGTGTACACAGTAAAATTGAAAACTTCATTTGACTCACTTTAATTGCACTGATATGTACCAGAGCCTGCCATATCTCTGAGGTATATCTAAAATTAAATTTTTTACATACCATATACAGATAATTGTAATACCAAGTTATGATTTACCTAAAAACTTTATTTCATTTAATCCTACGGTAATCCTGGGAGATGAGTATTATTGTCACTCCTTTCACAGATGATGGGCTGAAGCTCAGATTACGTGACTTGCCTAAGGCCACCCACTGTTTGAACAGTAGAGTCTGGATTTGAACCCATATCTGTCTGACTCTCAGTACTGTGGTCTTTGTGTTTAGCATAATTGCTTCTCGGGACATTTCCACAGTTGAGTCACAGTGGAGAAATCACAGAATTCCTTGATCTTGAAAATTTTCTGGGAAGCCTTGCCCCAGTGTTGTACTGACTTGTCTTAACAGGAGAATAACACAACAACAAAATAGGTTCAGTTTTGCTTGGCCATGATTCCTCGTTGTACGCTCGCTTTTAGAGCATACAGGACCTCGGCATGGATTGCACCAACATGTTTAAAAAAGGAAATAGCTTTTGTGTACCTGTTACAATAGCATTTGTCTTGGTCAACACAAAATTGGCTTGATAAGCCAGATTGACTTGTTAGATTCAGATGTGTCACGTGAGTATATCGTGATGGTTACTTATGATCAGCATTGAAAAATGTTTTTTTAATGTTTGTTTACGTTGAGAGAGAGAGAGAGCATCCACGAGTGAGGGAGGGGCAGAGAGAGAATCCCAGGCAGACTCCACGCTGTGCATGGAGCCTGATGTGGGGCTTGATTGCACCAACCATGAGATCATGACCCGAGCCGAAATCAAGAGTTGGACACTTAACCAACTGAACCACCCAGGCGCCCCTGAATATTGTATTCTCAACGAGACGTGGACTAGATAATGGGTGAGATCTAAGCTAGTGTTAATGAGTTGGTCTGGCTGATTCTTCTGTTGATCAAAGACAGTAAAGAGACTGAGACAGTCTTATACAGATTGAGCCCCTAAGCATTAGCTAAAGCTTTTCTTTTTATTACCCTAACTTTGTGTGCTCACAGTGCCATTCATTTCCAGAACTAGTGATTTGTATATTCAAGGGTATTAGCTAATTTTACTAAGAGTTGTATTTAACATTTTGAGTAACACCAAGTTTTTGTTTTTTTTTTTTAACAGTAAAAACACACCTATAATTTACAAATTGTGTTTTGGTGAAAAGATTTAGCATTCTCGTTCACTATGTCTGCTAATGCAGTTGATTAAATAAAAATCTTTGTGGTTCTAGAAATTTGGATCCTTGTAATTTGGTGGCATGTCCTTGGCAGTAGCTATTTCTGGACATAAAACTTGACAGTTCTTACTAGTTGACATTGACCGTGATACATAGATACTTGAGAGTTTGGGGTGAAGGTAATAAAGGAAAAATGGTTCTGAACAAACCTACAAACTCTGTGGTGTTGGTGTTACACAGTACGTTTGTTTCTCTCTTCTTTCAGACTGGTCGAATTGACAAATCCTACCCTACAGTATGTGGCCACACGGGACCGGTGCTCGACATAGACTGGTGCCCACACAACGATCAGGTCATTGCCAGCGGTTCAGAGGACTGCACGGTTATGGTAAGCTCCCAGGGGGTGGCATGCACACAGGCCAGTGAGACCTACCTACGACTTTCAAAACGCATGTGTGTGCAGAGGCTTGAAAAGCAGAAAGTCATAGCAGTTTTGATTGTCCATTGGATTATACCATGATTTAGTGAGATGAAAGGACAACTATAGCCAAGCCTTTTATAAGCTCTTCTATCAAAGAGGTTGTACTGTATTGTTTTTCTTCTTCTTTTGTATGAGCGTGCATGTGGACGTGCTTATTGGCTGTTGTCACGTCTGCTCCATGGGAAGATTTTGAGGACAGTAAAATGACCTTCCAGTAATTCTGTGAATGCCATTGGACCACATAACTCCTCTCCCTCCCCCCAAAGGAAAGAAACTACCAACATGAATGGAATCTTTATAGTGAAATAAGATGCCAAAGGTTATACATGTAAAATGGGATATATCGCATATATTGGGAAATTGAAAAGTTTTGCAATAAGTGAAGTGCTTATTTTCAAGCTAACGTCAGAAGGTGTGTTCTGTCTAGTTTGACCCTGGTTAAGAAATTCCTTCTTATTCAGGTAGACAAACAATATGAAAGAATTTTAAAGTAAGTTCTTTACATTCCCCCATTTAGATTCCAAAAGCAGATTATGTGTGAAACCAGGCTTTGGGATGCTTTTTAATGTCAAGCGTCTTGTTCTTGATTATGTTCTTCTTAGCCTTGAAATGTAATTGTGGGTTTGGATCAGTTTTTAATCCTAGCCCCAGATATGTTGAAAGGTTAACATAGGCACAGATGGGGAGAAATGCATTAAGAGCTGAGCTAAGTGAAGGCCGTGCCTGCGTCAGTTACAGGCGCTCTCACGCATGTCAGGTGCAGAGCTTGGAGACCACTCTTATTTCCCTCTTCATTTTCTGTGGACTGAGCCAGACTTAGAAACCGTGTGTGGAAGGCTTTATTAATTAAAATTATTTGACATAAACAAATTAATTCCTGAACTGTGTCATTTAAACATTTACTCATTTTTCCTCATGGACTTTTGGCTGAGGAGAGCTCCTCCTGTGATTTCATAATTTTGGCAGCCAAATCATATTAAGGAAATATGTTAAAAGGAACTGTTCTGCTTAGTGTGCCTTGCTAAATTGATCATTTTCATGGCTGCAGACACATTTTACTAAAGAAAAGGAACATTGTTTAGACCCTTGATGCCCAAATCTTAAACTGAGAGTATTAACTTCTCTTGAAGAAGCAAGTTTGATTCATCTGAAAAATAAAACAAACAAACAAACAAAAAACACTTTTTATTATAAAACACGCTAAATAAACAGGTAAGGGAGTTCAGTTAAGTGAATCCCGTATAACCACTGCCCAGGTCAGGAAATAGAACTTTGCCAGCCTTCTCAGACTCTCCCTGTGCCCCTTCCCTGTCATAAACACCGCCCCCCCCACCTCCCTCCCTCCAAAAGTATCCGCTACTCCCCCTCGTCATTCTCCATGGTTTTAATCACCCAAACGTGTATTTCTAGACGCTATAGCTCAGTCTTGCCACTTTAAAGAACTTGGTACATCTTTTGTAACCTCTTGGCTCCTCTTCCATCGTTTTCTTGTCCTTGACAATAAATCTGATGAAGAAGCCCCTCCTTCGACCTGCATCTTTCAACTTAGTTTCTGATGATTGCACATGCATGGTGCATTTCAACATATTCCTCTGTCCTCTAAATTCCCTATAAATTGACAGCTGGATCCTGAAGTGTGATCACGTTCAGGCTCGATCCCCTTGGCAAGATGATAGCTAGTGTTATGTTGTTTGATCAAGAGGCCCGTGATACCAGGATGATTCGTGCAGCCGTTGATGTTCAGCACCCAGATCCAGCAGATCCTTAGGGGTCGCAAAATGGTGATATTAAATTGTGTTACTTTGTTTTCAATTTTTAGCAGGTAAAAATTGTAAGGGGATGCCTTCTCTTATCTACTATTTGGCCAGTAGTACTGTTCATATAGGAAAGTAGGACAGATGCTTGAATCTCTCCTTTTGTTTACTCAGTTTTCAAGATAATGAATTGGTTCTCTCTCTTTCTCAGAAGACGACCAGTTAGGGTTTTTCCCCCTTTCATGTCATTTTGAATTCATGGATTGGAACATCTTTCGTGGGTTTTGATTCATTACAATTCTTATCTCAAAGCCCAGGTCATCCACTCTCTGTTAATAGGAACTTGTTCAAGGTTCCTGAGTCCTTTGACATACCCTGGTTGTTTTTGATAGCTTCCCTGGTATTTGGTATGGTAAGGCGCTCCGTGCTCATCTTGGACATCTCTTCACCTAACTTCATATCAGTCATTTCTCTCCGAAGCTCTGGTTTCTTTCTTTTTTTTTTTTTTTTTAATTTTTAATGTTTATTTTTGAGAGAGAGAGAGAGACAGACAGACAGATAGACAGACATAGCATGAGCGGGGGAGGAGCAGAGAGAGAGAGGGAGACACAGATCCGAAGCAGGCTCCAGGCTCCGAGCTGTAAGCACAGAGCCCGATGCGGGTCTCGAACCCACGAACCGGGAGATCATGACCTGAGCCGAAGTCGGACGCTTAACCTACTGAACCACCCAGGTGCCCTGCTCTGATTTCTTTGAATGGAAAATAGAATTTCTAGATCACATTCTGGGTGCTAGGAATGGTCATTGTTACCATGGTGATCACTTTTTAAAGACTTGGCAGTAAATGGGGCTAGAATATACATATATATTTAAAGATAAGATACCACGTGACCTCACTTTAATATTCCCTGTTAAAATTCTGGACTATATAGTTTTAATCTAACCTTCACTATTGCATCTCTACCTTCTTGCATACTGAGAATCCGGGGTCTGAAGGGCTCAGGGGTGAATTAGACTGCCCTGATCTGTCCCATGTCTCATGCTTTATTACTATTACATACAACAGATTCAAAGCAAAGATACTGTTGTGACCACCATAAATCAGTTTATGATTACTGAAAATAGTTTCCACAACTTTTTTTTTTAATGTTTATTTATTTTGAGAGAGAGAAAGAGAGAAAATCCTCCAAGTGGGGGAGGGGCAGAGAGAGAGGGAGAGAGAGAATCCCAAGCAGGAGCCCCGGAAAGCTACAACTTTTTAATCTGCGCTATTTCTGTTCTCCCTCTTTAAAAATGATGTACTGATGGGGGCGCCTGGGCGGCTCAGTCGGTTAAATGTCCAGCTTTGGCCCAGGTCATCATCTCACGGTTTGTGGGTTCGAGCCCCGCATCAGGCTCTGTGCTGACAGCTCAGAGCCTGGAGCCTGCTTCGGGTTCTGCGTCTCCCTCTCTCTCTGCCCGTCCCCTGCTCACACTCTGTCTCTCAAAAATAAATAAACATTAAATTTGTTTTTAAAAAAATGATGTACTGATGTACTCTGGGGGTGTTGGGGTGGCTTAGTTGGTTGAGTGTCCTTTGGCTCAGGCCATGATCTCATGGTTGTGGGACTGAGCTCCACAAGAGGCTCTGCTGAGCATGGAACCTGCTTAAGATTCTCCCCCTCCCTCTCCCTCTCCCTCTCCCTCTCCCTCTCCCTCTCCCTCTCCCTCTCCCTCTCCTTCTCTCCCAGCTTGCACAAACTCCACTCTTGCTGTCTCTAAAATAAAAATAAATAAAAAAAAATAAAATGAGGTGCTCTGTAATTCCAAGATCACATAGCCATTATATTTAACAGCCTCTCCTTAGTTCTGTGAGTATCCGTATTTAGTGCTCTCCATAGGTCCTTATGTCGACCTCTTTCTAGTCACTTAGACCATCTGAAGCTCCTTCCCAGGTAGATTCTAGACCTCAGTACACTAGAACCCAACCAGAGAGTGCTCGCCTCTGGACAGGCCCCACACTGAGGAGAAATTCCCAAGAATGGAATCAAAAGAAAAGGCTCATGGGAACAATATTTTCTAAGTTCTTCTACATAGATAATAGCTGGTCTGTGATCTTTACAATTTTGAAGGTGAGTTTTTCTGGATATAAAATTTTTGGTTCACAGTCCTTACTCAAGTATGTAAATATATTATTCCTTTTTTTTTTTTTTTTTTTTGTCATAAAGTGTTGTTGTCAAAACAAATCAGATAATCTAATTCTTTCTTCCTTGTAAACCATATATTCTTTTTGCCTAGATGTTCATAAGATTTTTTTTTTCTTAGAACATAGTGATCTATGGGGCTGGCTGGCTCAGTTAGTTAAGCAAGCACGCGATTTCAGCTCAGGTCGTAATCTCACGGTTCGTGGGTTCGAGCCCCGCGTCGGGCTCTGTGCTGACAGCTCAGAGCCTGAAGCCTGCCTCGGATTCTGTGTCTCCTCTCTCTGCCCCTCCCCTGCTGATGCTCTGCTCTCTCTCAAAAATAAATAAACATTAAAAAAAACCTTTTTTAATATAATAGTAATCTTGCTAGAATATTGTTGGTCATTCTGAGTTGGCATTCCGTGGTTTGTGGTATGTTTTTGGGTTTGGTTTGGCTTTGGTTTTTTTTGTTTGTTTTTTTTTTTTAATTTTTTTTTTCAACGTTTTTATTTATTTTTGGGACAGAGAGAGACAGAGCATGAACGGGGGAGGGGCAGAGAGAGAGGGAGACACAGAATCAGAAACAGGCTCCAGGCTCCGAGCCATCAGCCCAGAGCCCGACGAGGGGCTCGAACTCACGGACCGCGAGATCGTGACCTGGCTGAAGTCGGACGCTTAACCGACTGTGCCACCCAGGCGCCCTGGTTTGGCTTTGTTTTTAAAGAGAGAGCTGGAGCATGTGCCCACGAGCTGGGGGCGGGGGGAGGTAGGGTGGTGAGAGGGGAGGAGAGAGAGAGAAGAAAATCCCAAGCAGGCTTCACACCCAGTGTGGAGCCTGACTTGAGGCCCAGTCCCATGATCCTGGGATTATGACCTGAGCCAAAATCAAGAGTTGGATGCTCAACTGACTGTGAGCCACCCAGGCGCCCTATGGTACGTTCTTTCAGTATAAGGTTTCAGGTCTTCTTCCCCCTCCCAGGAATGTTTTCTTCAATTACAGTCTTTGTATTCTGTTTTCTTGCCTTGGTTTTCTTCTTCAGGGACTCCTGTTAATCCATATGCTTTGTCTTCTTTACCTGTCTCCAGTATTGTTTAGTTTTTCTCCCAACCTTATTTCTAATTTTGAAAAAATTTTTCTACCTTACTTTTGAGTTTTTCAAGTTCTGATTTATGTGTCCTGGATTTTATTTTGTTTTGAAATAGTATGTGATGGTTTTTACCTCTTTTTGAGCATACCTTCTTAGCATTCTTTCTTTAATTTTTTTTTTTTTTAATTTTTAATGTTTATTTATTTTTGAGAGGCAGAACATGTGCAGGGGAGGGGCAGAGAGAGAGGGAGACACAGAATTTGAAGCAGGCTCCAGGCTCTGAGTTGTCAGCACAGATCCCAGCCAGGCTCGAAATCACAAACTGTGAGATGATGACCTGAGCCGAAGTCGGCCACTCAACCGACTGAGCCACCCTCGTGCCTCCTTTCTTAGCATTCTTTTATTGTTTATAGGAATGCTATTCTATGCCTTATTCTCTTTGTTTCTTATAGTAATTTGGGGGGCCTTGGCTTTTTTTTCCTTTTAAATTTCTTTTGTTTATTTTTGAGAGAGAGAGAGAGAGAGAAAACGTGAGGAGGGGAGGGGCAGAGAAAGAGGGAGACAGAATCCGAAGCAGGCTCCAGGCTCTGAGCTATCAGCACAGAGCCTGATGCAGGGCTCAAACCCACGAACCGCGAGATCATGACCTGAGCCAAAGTCGGACGCTTAACCGACTGAGCCACCCAGGTGCCCCTTCTTATTTCCATGTGCATTTAGAGTCATTCGGAGCTGGCTTAGTGCACAGAGCCAACCTAACTTCACAGAGCTCCCCCCCCCTCCCCCCGTCTGTCCTTTCCAGGGGGCGTTCAGAATCACGGTGGCTTGCTTTCTTAGATTTCCTAGCCTGCCTTTCTTTGTTTTTGCTCATTCCTTTGCCCCTCTGACTTCTGTCTTTCTCAGATTTGTTTCCATTCCTTGGAATTTCTCACTGTGGGGCCTGTCTCGGAAAGGAGCCCTTTCTGGTTGACCTGTGGAGTACGGGATCCGAAGTCTAGATTGCTCCAGCCCCTTCAGACCTTTGTATTCAGGTCCCCGTCCTCACCAGCTATTGGAGAGGACAAAAACCTTCCCAGTTTCCATTGCTAGTGCCATAGGGGCCTACTGGTGTCAGGTCTGTGAAGCACCCCATTGCTGCCCCATGACTTTTCCACACAGAGACCGATAGATAATACACAGGTCACGTGGTTATTGGTGGTTTCCTCCTCCCACTTGCATTTGGGGATTATCACCTAGTTCTGGGTTTTTGTTTTGTTATCTGCTTGCTCTGTGTTTTTATGGAGAGATTTGGGAAGATCCCAAAACTGTGCTTGCCGCTAACACCACCATCCTTCCAGAATTTTCTTTGTTGTCCTTTTATTGGTATTGCCAGACTAAACATTTTGTAAATTGAGTCATGCTTTGAGGTAAATCCTCCCCCTAGTTTATTTTTTTAAGCTCTTAAGAATGGCACTGATATTTTAATCGTTTAAGGTCCCCCAAATTTGTTTTTATTATTGGGGCAATTACAAGAAGCTTTTGTAGCTTAGCAGTTGAAATGAAATTTTGAAGAAATAGTTGATTGTCTCCTACCCCACCTCTTAATACCTCATTTTCCACTTTGCTCTCCTAAAGGTAAAAGAACACTGTATGATAGATCAGACAGTTTCAGACAAAACCATTTTTAAATTTTATGTTTACTTTATATTTTAAGCAATCTCTGTGCCCAACATGGAGCTCGGACTCAACAACCTGAAATCAAGAGTCGCGTACTTACTGATTGAGCCAGCCAAGCACTCCGACACCATTTTTTTTTTTTTTTTTTTTAAACAGAAAAGCTTTCTTTAGTTTCCCAAGCCTAGGCTGTTGGTGGTAACCCAGAGCTACAAATAGTAGATAGTGTAACAAAGCCTCATTATAGCAGGGGAAGAATACTGAGAAAAGCTCAAGATGGAGAATTGGGAGCATGTGTATAGGCCACTTAAATGCTCTCAGCCTCAGTTGCCTTACACGTAAAATAACAACAGCAACGAGGAAGCTATGAATACATAGTGAGTTACTATTTTTTACAGTGTAGCTATAGCAGATTCATAGCAATGAGAATATCTTTAGTAAATATTCAGTAAAAAAAAAAAATACAGTAGAACCAACTTTGTCAAATGAACTATAAAAGAATTAGGTTAATTTTTAAAACTGCTTTTTGTACTGGGGCTTCTGGGTGGCTCAGTCGGTTAAGCATCTGACTTCAGCTCAGGTCATGATGTCACAGTTTGTGGATTTGGGCCCCGCATCGGGCTCTGCGCTGACAGCTCAGAGCCTGGAGCCTGTTTCGGATTCTGTGTCTCCCTTTCTCTGTGTCCCTCCCCTGATCACACTCTGTCTCTCTCTCAAAAAAATAAACATTAAAAAATATTTAGAACCTCCCCCCCCCCCCCCGCTTTTTGTATTAATAGTCTAATTCCACTGAGCAGTTAGGCACTGATTTGTTAATGTGGCAAAAGCATTGATTCAATGACAGTGATGTCCCTTTGATCGCAGGTTTAGGAAAAGGAATGCCAGGCTGATGGCACATTCCTTCATGTTTTACAGATGGCTTCTTTAAGCAGCCCCAAAAGCGAATTATATTGGCATAGTTTACCTTTCTTGTACTACTTTTTGAAGCTGTGTTTTATACCGGCAAAAAGGAATTCTACAAATCCTCCTCCCAGAAATTAGACTGTGCTCCTAGGTTTTCCAGACTTTTCATACCGTGAGTTCTTTTCTCCAACAGTGTGTTCTCACGGAGAGTTTTAAAGATTGTGGCTGCTAAGTATTTTACTTGGGAAGACTTTAGCTCTAAGAAAATATTACTGCTTTACATAGCACAAAGAGCAGCCAAGTTAAGTTTAGTGAATGATCTCGATTCAGTGCTGTTGCTTATCTGCAGGGTAGTAATCAAACACAAATGCAAAAAATGGCTGATTCACACAGTGGGTTGCATAATTGTCTTTTCCAGAGTCAGGGAGAGGGAAAGATCTTGCGGAGTATTTGTCTTATTTGTGTCTAGCCCATCCCAAATGAAGTTTAAGTGGACATTTTTCCCTTCTCCCAAATCAATTTTACACTTGGGTGGAAATCAACAAGGATAAACTCCCTGTTTTATACGTTGGTGCTTCTGTTATAAATTTTCCTAATAGTTTTTGCCTGGAAATAAAAATGGAAGCGATATTGTAGTTGGTGATGAGAGTGAATTCCTCAAGATTTCTGACCCCTTGGTCATTCGGCAGATGGCATCTGGGCCGTTTGCTAGTGGGTATTGTATCCTGGGCAGATCAGAGCCCAGCTCTCACTTCTTGCTTTTGCCAAAACTAATGTTGTTCTTAACGTCATGGTTCACTGAGGCACATCCTGACTCCTTACATGCTGCCCCGTGGGTATTGGATAGGCAGCCTCTGTCGGGGATCCTGCAACGGCTGTAGAATCTGTGAGCCTTCTCCCGTCTCCTCTCATCTCTTTTCTTCATTTTCTCTTTGGAATTGGTTTCCTTTGCATATAAA
Organism: Panthera uncia; assembly: GCF_023721935.1. Taxonomy (NCBI): domain Eukaryota; kingdom Metazoa; phylum Chordata; class Mammalia; order Carnivora; family Felidae; genus Panthera; species Panthera uncia. Next base: position 73,970,205 of record NW_026057586.1, read on the forward strand.
AATATAGCCTTTTGGGGGGATAGCCCTTTTTATGGCTGTAGCCCTAGTGCCTAGACCAGTAGCAAGTTCAGAATGGGTGATTGAAATAGGGAAGAGGTGTCTGGAAACACTTCCCGTAACGTTTAAATTTTGCACTGTTTGAGATTTAACAAAACGATCAAACAAATTGCACTTTAAAATTACTCCTTGAGAGAAACCCACGTTTCATTTTCATCACTTTTTTCTTTTTCTTTTTCTTTTTCTTTTTTTTTTAAGATTTTAAATAATCTCTATACTCAACGTGGGGCTTGAGCACACAGCCCTGAGATCGAGTCGTAGGCTCCACTGATTGAGTCAGCCAGGCACCCCGTTCATCCCTTTTTTCTTATTGGAACTGTTCTCTTGAGCTGTCCTTTTTCCATTTTCAAATTCCACATGTTGAAAAGGATTCCAGTGATACATTAGTTCCTGAACATGCACTTAAAAGTTGTTGTTTTTTTTTTTTCCAGAACCACAATGGGTTTTTACTGATTGATTCACTTTTCATGTGGAAGCCCTTGGGACTGATTATGGGTTTTTCCCCCCCCAGAACGAAACATTGCCATAGCAATGTCCAGTCCAAATAGAAAATCTCAGGAATACACAGTATGATTTGAAAAACAAAACAAAGCAAAAAAATCAAGTGGAGGAAAGAGATAGCTTGTCCCTGCCGTGCTGAAATGCTCAGTCTGGGCACAGCAGAGAGAGGGTGGTTGACTCCTGTTTTCCTCTCTGCTCACTGACGTGTTTTTGAAAAAGCTGATTGGTTTTGGAGTACTAGCTTTAGCCACGGTAACAGATGCTAATAGACCCGCATAGAGATCAGAGCTGTTCTCATTTGTGCTAATTGGCCTAGGCACGTATTAGAGCTTTCGCACATAATACCTTGGATGTAAATTAGAAAGTGCTGAATTAATTTGAAGACAAGGTTCTTGAAGGAAATCCTGATGTTCACACCCTGAAAATATATGCAGGGGTCATAGTAACAGCAAGAAAAATAACCACGAACGTACAATAAGCATTTTTTTGGTCAAGCCCTGTTTCATAAGCCCTTATGTGCAATGATTATATTTAATCATTATAACAGCACAGTAAGGCAAGAGTATGTCCCATTTTAAAGCTTAGGAAACACCAGTCCAGGCAGTAACTGGTCTGTCGAAGGTCACCCTTTTTGCGCTGTTTCACATTAGGGGAATGCTTTGGGTACGCAAGGTGGTTTAGCTCGTTTGATGCTTCCAGTAACGCCTGTAAGCGGATCCTGGCCCCGTATCAAGCAAGGAAATTGAAGCTTCCGGGAGTGAAACCCCTTCTTAATGCTAACACAGCCAGTTAGCGTCCCAGCTGTGACAGGAGCCAGGCCGGCGTCCTTTCTCCGCACCAGCCCGCGTCCCACATTACACACAAGAAGACTAAACATGTACCGAGCGGCCTTCTGCTTTGTTGTCCCTGCCCTGCCGCTGGTGAGACCTCTTCAGTCCGGACTGGAAGGCCACCGCTTGGAAGCTGCGGACAACCCTAAAAAGGGCAGAGAGCCGTGTAAGGACAGCCTGTGAGTAGGGCTAGTGGGCACCAGCCAGGGGGGCGTGCTCGCTCGATGTGGAAAAGCTCACGGGTCTCCAGCTCTTTCCCGCAGCCCACAGTGCGCGACCCACCAGCGGAGGCAGCGGTTCCGTCGTCTCCAGCCACTGTCTCCTCCCGCTGTAAATCCTCATGCCTGTGTTACCCCTCCCTTCTTCCCTCTAAGTCCTGGCCACTACGAGAGGTCATTCCCTCAGAGGGCCTTCCTGAACGTCCCAGCCGGGGAGAGCAAGGAAGCAACCTCACGACGCCCGCGTTTTCGCTCAGCACGTGGCTTACGGCAGCGGAGCGCCGCTTCCGTACGCCGTGCGGTTTCCTGGTGCACAAGACAAGGGCCAGCAGCGGCTGACGCTCGCCAAGAGCCTGCCTCACGACAGGCATCGCTCTAAACATTTCAGTTTCATGTCACCACATTTGTCCTCCAGACGGCCCCGACGAAAGCAGATTCATTGTTATTCCCATTTTAGAGGTGAGGAAAACTTAAGGCCCAGCAAGTGTAGGTGCAGGTCTCCAAGGTTATGCAGGTGATACCGGGCAGAATCAGGAATTGAACAATCTGTTCTAGGTCTGGGGCCCACGTTCTTAAGCATCGCATTGTTCTGTCTCTGCGTTTGGGGGGCACAGGTTGTATGCCAGGCACTGTTCCAGGGCTTATGAACTCATTTCATCCTCACAGCAGCCCTAGAAAGTTTGCCCAGGACCATCGGTGTAAGTGGCCCAGGCAGGGTTTGGACCAGGGTCTATTTGGCTCTGGAGCCCATGCTCCAAGCCCCCACATCACACCACTTATGTTTGATTTTTGGTCTCCTAGAAGTCTCTGCTTTCTGTTAGACTGTACACCCCTTGAGAGCAGGGCCCGTGCGTGCTCACCCTTTTTCCCCCTTGCCTGGTAATGAGCCTGCCTCATAGTGGCTACTCGAGAGATGTGTTGTGTGAACGAGCGACCAAGGTGGTAAAGTGGGTTAGGAACCATTGAATCTTCTAAAGGTGAAATTAAAAAAGGAATAGTTTCCTTATTTTACAAATTATATAAGTGTTTTGCCTCATCATTAAAATTCCCTTGCCATCCAAGGAAAACCTGAATGAGGGAGAAGCTAGAGACAGGAGAAGGTAAAGTTCCATCGTGGGCCCCGCTTCCACCTTCATGTTTAAGATTGGAAATGCTGGCTCTGAACAAAGCCTTCCGTCACTCCATGCCCCATTCGGGATTTAGAGAACACGCTATTTAATTGTGGTCAGAGCGGGGTACAGAGGTGTCGCAGACCTTGCAAGAAAACCAGCAGCCCGTGGTTGGGGTGCCATCTGGAGACGGCAGGTGGTATTGCCACTCTTCCAGTTCTAAGCCCGGGTCGGAATTCATCTTGGAGAATGCATTTCCTGTTGAGTCACTAAAGTCCCATTTCGTAATTGTTTCTCTGACTTCATGCTTTGATCAAATCAGCAGTTGTTTTCTGTTCCTTATGTTAAAAAACAACAACAACAAAACACAAGACCTGCTCTACATTCAGATAGCTAAGTTCAATTTGGAGCTGTTTTACCAATCATAAACCTTTGATTATAAAGTAATGTGTATGGGATGAAAGCGACCTATAGTGCTGGGGGTGTTCAGCAGATACCCACATTCTCCGGGGGAGGGGGCCATGGCTCAGGTCTGTTTGGTGGAGAAGAGGGGCAAGGTAGGTTTTCCTTCTGCTTTCTGTGCTCGTTCACACCTGCACCGTTGACAATTTGCTGAATGGTGAGGGTTCAGGGGAAATTAGGTGACATCCTCAACTCAGGCCCTCAAAAGGCCAGGTTTATTTTGCCGTGATTGGTGTAAGGGGTTGTAGTTAGCCTGGGCAGAATTTAGCCGTAAGAATGAACGATCACTTAATTCATGCCTTTTTCCCATTCTTCAGGATGGCAAACTTTTTCTTCTAATTTTTTGCAGGACAGCAGAACTGAGCTGAACCTTAAACACCCATCTAATCCAGATCTTTGCCTTCCACTAAGCAGTTGAAAACAGACATTGTTTGTCTCCTCCTTAAAAATCCCCAACAAAGGAAAATTCTGTTTCTCACTTGTTCCACTGTTGAGCATGATTTTTCACTGGCAAGTTCTAAATTTTTCGTGAACTAGTTCCTTAAAATGTTTTTTGGTGGTAAATTTACTTATTTGAATACATTAATACTTATTTAATACATTTTAATTTTTAAATATATTTTAAATATACAAACAATTTAAAATATATTAACATATTTAATGTGTTTTACTCTCTGTATGTAAAAAGATAATTACTTTAAACTTGAACCTTTTCACAAACTTAAGTATTACTTAATGTCTGGTTTTCTACAGGATTCTTGGTGCTATTCGGCTTAGTTGTTACTCGGTTCTTCCTTCATAGAGGGTTTCTCTTAATCTTTTAAAACTCATGTCTTCCTCTGTCGTAGTGTCTTATTATCCCTTCCGTCTGATGTTCTTCCCATCCCCGACCCCCTCTACCATCATGCAGGCACATCCCCATTTAAGATATGAATATCCTGTGTGGCTTCACCAGTCAGAAGCATTTTTTAAACTGCTTCATTGAGCTACAGCTCACATACAGTTCACCCATCTAAAGTGTACAATTCGGTGGTCTCGATTTATTCACAGATACGTACAACCATCCCCAGAGACCATTTGCGAATGTTTTTCATCACCCCAGAAGGAAACCGTGTACCCATTCACTATCACTGTCCCGAAGTCCCCAGCGCTAAGCAGCCACTAATCAACTTTCTGTCTCTGTGTATTTTTCTGTCCCAGACATTTCATATACACAAAATCCTACGATATGTGGACCTAGTTTTTTTTTTACTTCGCGTAATATTTTCGAGCTTCATCCATATTGTAGCATGAATCAGTACTTAATTCCTTTTTGGGGACAAGTAATATTCCATTGTATATAGATCTATCATATTTTGTTTATCCATTTCTCAGTTGCCGGGCATTTGGGCTGTTTCCACATTTTGGCCTTTATGAGTAATGATGCTGTGAACATTCACATACGAGTTTTTGCGTAGACATATATTTTCATTGCTCTTGGGTTACCTTAGGAGTGATGTTGCTAAGCCATATAAACTCTCGTGTTTAATCACTTGAGAGCTGTCAGACTCGTTTCCAAAGTGGCTGCACCATTTTGTATCCCACCAGCAGTGTGTGGGGGCCCTGACTGTCCCACATCCTCGTCGGCACTCGGTATCTGCCTTTTGATTACAGCCGCCCGTGGGCGTGAACTGATGCTTTATTGTGGTTTAGATTTGCATTTCCCTAATGACTAAATAATACTGAGCGTGTTTTCATGTGCCTTAAAACTAGTTGTATATCTTTCTTGAAGAAATGTCCAGATTCTTTGCCCATTTTAAAAATTGGGTTATTTTACTTTTATTGTTGATTTGTAAGAGTTCTTTATAGCTTTTCTTTCCATGTCCTTTGAAACACAAAGCTTTAAATTTCCATGAGGCCAAATTTATCTTTTGTTTCTTTGTAAGGTTTTTCTGTAGTAGATGTTACAGAACTATTACGTGTATTTTTATTTTCCAAACGTAAAACTAGAGAAATCATGATGTTTTAAACGCTGCACCATCCCAAGAGCTCTGGTGGGTGGCGTCTCTCCCCTCAAAACCCGTGGGCTCCACGAGGGCTCATCACCCCAGTGCTGCCTCTCATGGGGGCCTCGGTCGTTGTCCCTTTTTCTCTTAAGTATTTCTATATGCTTCTAGTCAGAGAGTTTTGAATTTAACAGAATTTAGAATAAAATGTCAACTACTGTTAAATAAAAGTGGGGACGCAGCGTTTTGGAGGCCTGGTGGATGTTCTGATCTTTAATATCGTAGTCCATTTTAAAAACAGCTGCATAGAGTCGACGTGCGGTATTCCGCCTTTCATCCAAAGACCAGTCAGTGTGTGTTCTGTTTATGCAGAGCGCGTCTGCGTCTGCAAACCGGATGGTCAAGGAAGGGTGATCGTGAAAGGTCCTACCTCACGTGGATCCTCTCGCTTCCTTTCCCAACAGGTGTGGCAGATCCCAGAAAATGGACTCACCCTTTCCCTGACCGAACCTGTGGTGATTTTAGAGGGCCACTCGAAGAGAGTTGGCATCGTGGCCTGGCATCCGACTGCCCGCAACGTCCTTCTTAGCGCAGGTGGGAGCCGAGCAGTTGGGGAGGGGGCAGTAGCCAGTGCATTTTGATGTGTGCTCCACAGCTTTGAAGCAGCTCATTAGGAATCCATGCTGAGGTGCTGAGATGCAGCGGTTCTCTAGCCTGCCTGCACACCTGTGTGCGTGCGCGTGTCTGTGTGTGTGTGTGTGTGTGTGTGTGTGTGTGTGTGAAGGCTGCATTGGCAGTCTGACTCAAGACTTCTTGCTTAGAGAAATGAACAGACACGTGCTTACCTATAAATGCAGCAGATGCACGGCTCCTGCTGGGGCCCTTCATGGACCACAGTTTTAGTTATTCTTGATAGAGCAGGAGGATCCCTGGTGGGAGCCCTGGGTGCCAGCTCTGATGTTGTTGCCAACTTCGGGGTGGTCCTGTGAGGCAAATATCCTCCTTCCTTTAAAAAGATACTTTCATTTTTCTCCTTATACAAGTAGTACATGTATGTTATAGAAAATATACAGAAACGAAAGGAGAAAATAAAAATCAGTTGTAATCCTGCCACCCGCCCAGAGGGAACATCATTACCATGTCTGTGTTTCGCTCCACAAGGTACTTTTTTGCACATACCTGAGTGATGTCTCCCACAAAGATAGGTTCAGACACTTTACTTGTGACTTGCTTTTTGCACTTAGTGGTACACTGTAGTCCTCTCCATGTGCCATTGAATGTTCTTCCTCTGATATATTTTTTTAAATGTTTATTTATTTATTTTGAGAAAGGGCAAGTATCAGTGGGGGAGGGACAGAAAAGGGAGAGAGAGAGAGAGAATCCCTAGCAGGCGCAGAAGTGGATGTGGGGCTTGATCTCACAAACCGTGAGATCCTGACCCGAGCCAAAATCCAGAGTCCAGCGCTCAGCTGACTGAGCTACCCAGGCTCCCCCTTTCCTATCATATTTTTAACGACCTCAGTGATAGTCCATTGTCTAGACATCTTCATTTATGTAATCAGTCCCCTATTTCTGGACATGGAGGTTTTGGCTTGTGTTTTTACGCTGCTGGACGGCACTACAGTGAACCCCCGAACCAAGATCTAGCGTTCTTGGTTTGCCACTTGAGTAGTTTCCACGTTTTACCCTGCAGGAATCTCTTTGTCTCCAGTTTGAGATTTTGTCTCTTATAGAAGCCATACAAAGGTCACAAGGGAGCGTCACGGGATGATGGAAAAGTTCTATATTTTGATTGTGATGGTGGCCACACATATGAATATATACACTTGTCAATATTTAGCACACGTATGCTAAAAATGGGGGCGTTGGACTGTATGTAAATCATACTTTCATAAAATTGACTTACAAAAAAAGAAATACTAATGTGAATGGTAGAATTTTTAAAATCTTTCCCCTCACCAGTACAAAGGAAGGGGGCAGTTGAGTTTTTAACTGGGAATAGAGGGTGTTTATAATATAATAAATTTAAAAACTTAATACCACATGTACCTGTTGAAACCAAGGACTCCTTTTCAAAACAGATGCTACTTAGAATTCTCTCCTTTTTTAAGTCACAAGTGACTATACGTGGGAACTCTCCTCATATTCAACTCAGTCCAGTAAGGAGAGAAAACAGTTGTAAAGAGGGAAGCCAATCATGGAAAATTTCCTGCCGCCCTTCTCATTGAGGTCAAATATAGGGTACTGTCAGCAGACTCTCCCCATTCTGCCTTTTACAAGCAGAGGAGAATGGCTAATTGCTGTGTTGTGTATATTTTAAGACTACGTGATCTATCCATGGTGGCTGAAGTTACCTGTTGGCCTGTGGTGTGCAAGACAGAGGAGAGTCAAGTCTCATCCTAGGGTTTAGCTCCAGCTTTACTGTCGTACAAGTTTGTTTACAGTCTTCTACTTCTGGCCCTTAGACAGCTTGGGTGCCTGGATATCAGTGGCTCATTTTTCTGAAGTGCTTGTAAAATTGGCCTACTGGCAAGAATTTACCTTCAGGATATCCATCCCTTATTTACTTCATCCTTGAACTAATGTCCTGGAAGCAACAAATGGTGCCACTTATTACAGGGTCCTTGGGGCAGATGCTTGAAGGAAGGTGGAATTGATGAACAGAGGGGTGTGGCTGAGCCAGCATTGTGGCCTCTTTGGGGATCAGCTTCCAAATCCACATGCCTACTTGATTACAGTTTGGGCTTCTCAGATCAGCCCAGCCTTGACCTATTTTTCTCCCCTTTTAAAGATGAGGATATGTTGTGAGCACATGGTTGGGTCATCCTTTAATGTGAGGCCATGTTTTACAGCATCGTTGATTTGAATAACGTGCTGTGTCACATTTTTGTTGAGTGCTCTAGACAGTCATTTAAACTCTTCATTTTTATTTCCTCCGGAAAAGAAATAAGTCGTATTCCTTCTGATGTTGGTTTTACTAGAAAAGGAAACACACGATCACTCGGGGTCCATCAGCCCATTAGCTCTTAAAAAACATAGGATTCTGTTTTCTTAGAGTTCTTTGTTTGGTTGTTACTTTTTGTGTGTTTCATATGAAACCAAATGGAGCAAACGATGTTTTTCCTTTAATACATTTCTTTTATATGCATGTGTTTTTTCTTTGTCACTTTGGTTTTTAATTAGCGGCCAATAAAGTAGGGCCTCCCGGGGCGCCTGGGCAGCTCAGTCGGTTGAGCGTCTGACTTTGGCTCAGGTCATGATCTCGAGGTCTGTGAGTTCAGGCCCCGCATCGGGCTCTGTGCTGACAGCTCAGAGCCTGGAGCCTCCTTCAGATTCTGTGTCTCCTTCTCTCTCTGCCCCCACTCCCCACCACTCTCTGGCTGTCTCTCTCTCTCACTCACTCACTCACTCAAAAATAAACATTAAAAAAAATAAAAGTAAAATAAGGTAGGGCCTCCCCGCGATCAGCATCTTCCTGTGTCTGTGTCTCCCTGCTGTATTCCTAGTTTTCATAAGCGCGCTGCTGTATGGGTGTTTCTCATCTCTGAGGAGCATGGTTTTGTTTGCTTTCAGGCTGTGACAATGCCATCATCATCTGGAATGTGGGGACGGGGGAAGCCCTCATAAACCTGGACGATATGCACTCGGACATGATTTACAATGTAAGCTGGAACCGGAACGGCAGTCTGATCTGCACAGCTTCCAAAGACAAGAAAGTGAGAGTGATCGATCCTAGGAAGCAAGAGATTGTTGCTGTGAGTATGCGAAGGGCAGAGCCGCCCGTGTTTGTCGCACTTGGGCGAGGGCGAGCTTTGCTTGTTAAGGCAGGCGGCAGAGGCCTCGCGCCCGCTCCGTGGAGCCTAACTGCAGACGCCGGACCGTGAATCCGCACAGGCTTGTACAGGCTTCTTCCTCCCGGTCACACTTCAGAGTTGTGTATCCCACAATTTACACAAGCCGTACCTCTCCCTTGGTGACCATTTCCCACAAAGAAACAAAGTTTTTATTGGTTCACTAGAATCCTTAAGAATTTACCAGTCTAGATCAGCTAACCCAGATAGTTCACTGCGTTTCTGGCTTAGCACTGAGTATTGATTGCTTCATTGATCCCCGCCCCTTCCTGCAACCATTGTCAGACCACCTTACAGAGATGCCACGGGTATCTTATCAGCTTGTGTCTTAGTTTCTTCCACCCAGACTAGGCCTCAACAAGTCACCTGTCATGACAGAAGACTTTGGGACTTGAGCTGGGGTTGAAGCTGTAGGTGCTGGACCCCAGAATGTCCTGCGTCTCCCCTTCTCTGGGATGTGCTGGTCCTTTGGCAGTATTACTTCTTAAGTTGGGTGACAGCCACAGCTCGTATTTGTCGAGCACTGGGGACTTGCCTGGCCCTGTGCAAAGTGCTTTCTCCACTAGAACCATTCAGGGCTCACTACTAGTGCACTCTCAAGGAACAAATGAGTAAAGGAAGGGGTTCACTGAACTAGACTTCGCTGTGTCCTGCGAAATTGGTGGAAACCATAGGGTATATCCAGTCTTCAGGTTATCCCCTGGAGAAACAGACATCTGGTAGAGTCCTTTCATGTGTTTTCTTTTTGCAGCATGGACTTGGGTTGGCAGCAGGGCATGGTGGAAAGAGTGAGGCTTTTGAGTCAACTCCTGGCATTCTGCTTGCTCACTAGCTGAGGGACCTTGGCCAACTTACATAGTGTCTCTTTGTTTCCTCATTTTGGGAGGAGCAGTGGTTAATTCTCTCTCTCTCTCTCTCTCTCTCTCTCTCTCTCTCTCTCTCTCTCTCACACACACACACACACACACACACACACCTGGCAAACACCTGGCAAACACCTGGCAATCAGGATGAATGGCATGGCGGCATGGGTTGGATTCCGTGTATAAGCCCCCACTCCACCTTTCTTTCTCGCAGTTTGAATATAATGTGCCTCTTGCTCTTTGCCTCCCAGGAGAAGGAGAAAGCACACGAAGGAGCAAGACCCATGAGAGCCATCTTTCTGGCTGACGGGAATGTCTTCACCACTGGTTTCAGCCGCATGAGTGAGCGGCAGCTGGCTCTCTGGAATCCGGTATGCCCCTTCCCAGCCTTCCCACTGGCTTATTACACTGAGCTTTCTCTTTCTGAGCAGGTCTTTGGAGGGGGTAAGTAGATTATAGGATTCTTAGTGTAGTTTTCTGAACTCCTGTCTGCCTTAAATTGGATGTGACATGCTCATCCTCACTAGAGACTTATTGCTAAACGTATTACTAAAATGCATTCTTGACACTCCAAAGTAGTCTGTGTTGGCTGTATTTTTTACAAAGAATGCACGAAGAAACGGTGTTTTGGACTTGGGAACCAAGTTCTGAGCTTTATTTTATAAAGAATATGACCAAATGTTGAAATCAGAATAGTCATGCTTAGGAAAACATTAATAGCATAAGTGAAAAATAAACTGTATATATGGTACAATCTCAGTGTGCGTGTGTGTGTGTGTGTGTGTGTGTGTGTGTGTGTGTAAGGAAGCAGACCAAAATGGCAATTGTTTCTGCCACCCACTGGATTGTGGGATTGTGGGATTGTAGAATATGGGATGATTATTACAGTGTTTCTGTAACTTTAAAGAGCACGTATTTATGTTAAGAAAAAAAAATGTTAAAACATTTTTCATGTTTATTTTTGAGAGAAAGTGTGAGTGGGGGAGGGGCAGAGAAAGAGAGAGAGCGAGACAGACAGACAGACAGACAGAATCCGAAGCAGGCCTCCAAGCTCTGAGCTGTCAGCACAGAGCCCGATGTGGGGCTTGAACCCACAAACCACGAGATCATGACCTGAGCCGAAGTTGGACGCTCAACCTACTGAGCCACCCATGTGCCCCAGAAAAATTTCTTTTAAAACAGAAAATAGTCAGAAAAGAGAACTGTCTCATCTTTGTCATGGAATCACAGATGTGTGCGTTGATTAGGTTGTCAAATGGGCACAATTTTCAGTGGGTTGGATACCATTTAGTATCCCTTTGGTATTTACATGTATGAATATTATATATGTGCATCGTTCAGACTTGCATTATTCTAGGAAATGGCTCACTTAATAAAATAATGATTCACCTTGTAAAAATATGGGTGAATATACAAGTATATAGATAGATACAGATCTTTGTATTTTTTTCCCAGAAAAATATGCAGGAACCAATCGCTCTTCATGAAATGGACACTAGCAATGGGGTGTTGCTGCCCTTCTATGACCCTGACACCAGTATCATTTACTTATGTGGAAAGGTAAACAGTCATTTTAATGTTTTATATTCAGTTTAATCTTGTAAGAGGAGAAGTTTATCCTTCAGAGATTTAGTTGCTGGGCAATGCGTTGTATCATATTAATAGTCTAATTTAGATGATTTGTGTATGTGTCTTAAACTAAAATAAGGACGGATGTGTGTCTTGGTGTGTTTTAGGTCTTGAGCCTAGACCCTTTGAGCCTGTCATTTGCGTGGTGATAGCACACCATGTTTAGGACTCCTGAGGACAGCAGGGATGGGGCTCGGGTGTTGGGGTGAACACTGGCAGGAATGTCTTCGCTTGGGGACTCTAGTGAGAGAAAGAGGACACCCCGGTGTCTCTTCACCTCTGGTGCTGTGTGGTTGAGGATTTTAGATCCTCTCCAATGGTATCAGGAACAAGCAGCCAGTTTGCCGCATCTGATGCTGAAGTCCATTGGGTAGCCCTAGAGTGGCATTTAGGTGTTTATTACCACGTGCCATGGACCTGTAAAGAGAATAGCGCTTTTTGGATAGGAGCTTTTAAAGGTCTCAGAGACTCTCCAGGGGGTTCTTGTCCCTGGAGTTCAGCATTAGGGCCCTGGGCTTGAAAGTATGTGGCCTGACTAAAGTGTCAGGAGGTGACAGTTGTTATAGGAAGACCCCACACTAAAATCAAAAAGCGTACCTCCTGCCTTATGATGTCCACCTAACTACAGTGTTTGCTAGCTTTATTATTATTATTATTATTATTAATTTTTTTTTTTTTTTAGTGGGCAGTAACCTTAATGTTCCTTAGTCTTCTGTAGATTCAATTTTTCTTAGACTTTCTGTAGCTGAAATAAATGAATTAACAAAATTGAAGCTGTTGCTGTATTTCCCCCAAACCTGTGTAGATAGCCCCTTGCTGAGTAAAGCCAGACATGTTTCGGTTCTCATAGTTGACTGAGCGCTGCTTCACATTGTCCTCCATCAGCTGCTTCGAACCCGGGATCTTGTCTGTTTCCTTGAGAGTCATTTTCAGATGTTCACAGCTGCCATAGACTGCATCAAAACCAGTAACGGGAGCGATTACCCAGATGTTAGCAATGCTAGGTGGAAAGTTATTTTCAGTACACAGGGAACAGTCTGTGTTTAGCTTGTTTACCATCACTTTAGATATTTACGTTATTGAAACAAGTGGAAATCATGAGAACCGAGACACTTGGAAGGGCACGATCGCATATACACACACGTTTCCCCTCCAGCAGGCAGCATTGCCTTTGCCGCTCAAGGTGGCGTAACTGTGGGACAGCTAGTTCTGCTTAGAGACACTCGCGTACGCTTCCGACCTCCAAAACCATCTGCCCTTTCTAAGAAAAATTATCCTGGAATTTGATACATTGCAACAAGACAGCGCTGTCTTCTGAAGTTAAGGAATACTCATGTTTTAGTGAGTTTCTTCATTATGAATGAAGAATTATTATGAACTGTGAATTAATTATTAATGAAGGATGATTAAAAACTCTTTGTTCTTAACATTTCATTCTTCTACAAATCTTACTTTTTATTATTGCTTGATTGTCCGGGGTTGGCGCCCTCAGGTCTGCAAAGGACACCGTTCTGTGCCAGTCTTCGCCCTCTCCGTGGTCCCCCTAGACTTTGTCTTTTGAAGTTGAATTGCGATGCAGTTGCTGGGCCGGAGGCGTTCACATTTTTGCCCTGACTCTGACTTGGCGTCCGGGCTCAGTGGAGAGCCTCCAGTAGGAGGCGGAGGAGACCATTTAAAAGACATGCTAGCATTTGATGAGTGAGGGCTTTGCCAGGAAGGGCACCCATCAGATCCTCTCCCTCTGGAGAGGAAGCGAAGGTTGGCCACTGAGGCCAAGTCCCAGTCAGTGCTGGGTTGACAGGGGAGAGAGACACCACCTCATCCAGCTGCTTCAGGTAACGTTCAATGCGAAGTTTTCTCTGATTTCTTGTAGGGTGACAGCAGTATCCGCTATTTTGAGATCACAGATGAATCCCCGTATGTCCACTACCTCAACACATTCAGCAGCAAGGAGCCTCAGAGAGGGATGGGCTACATGCCCAAGAGGGGACTTGACGTTAACAAATGTGAGATCGCCAGGTAAAGAGCCGGTACCGGAAGATACGCAGGTTGTTTGTGCCCCGCGTGTTACACCAGAGTGATACAGCTGCCGGTAATGCCCTAGGGCCGCAGTCTCGTCTCCCCTCCGTTGCACTGCGGAATTGGTTTCTCATTTCCTGTCCACACTGAGAAACAGAGTTTTAGAGCAGGAAAGAACTTGCAAAATCGTGTCATGGAACCGTGCTTCAGACTGTGTGGCCCGAAGCACCAGTGACGTGGCTCAGCCAAGGCGCACTGCACACGTACTGACCTAGCGAAACCTCCATCTCTCGTCTTCAGGCCGAGGCTGTGGCCAGTGTCTGCTGGGAGGCAAGCGGGGGCTAGCCTGCCCCTGAGTTGGACCGAATAGATGGTTTTCCTGCCCGCTGTGGGGACAAACATGTTCCAAACTGGATCGTGGACCTCACGGACCCTAGATTAGAGAAGGCAGAGACCAGTAGCTGGGTGTTGGGTTAGCTTGATTTAGGAAATGCAACTATGTTATAGAATTGCTGCCTGTCTATACTACTAGGGATTTTTAAAAAATTTTATATTGCATAATGCCAGTGGTCTTCCCAAAGGGTAGGCTTTTTTCTCCTCCTAGTCAACAGGAGATACTCTGTGAGACTCACGAATGACTGGCCATTTAAAAACTTTTTTCTTAAGCTTTATTTATTTATTTTGGATAGAGAGGGGTAGGGGGAGATAGAAAGCCAACGCACGGGAGCAGGGGAGGGGCAGAGAGAGAGGGAGACAGAGAATCCCGAGCAGGCTCCGTGCTGTCAGCACAGAACCTGACGCAGGGCTCGAACCCACAAACCGTGAGATCATGCCCCGAGCCGAAACCGAGTCGGGCGCTCAACCGACTGAGCCACCCGGGTGCCCCATGAATAACTGGCCGTTTTGAGCAACAGGATGACTAGCGCCACGCTATTGGGCCGGTGACCGTACCGCACATTTGTACAACACTACATTTCTGTGGACATCTGCCTACCTCTGTTGTTTTGGTCATACAGTTAAATAATGAGCACATCTTTTAAGTTAATTACTCTAAGTTTCATATTTTTTTTTTTTTTAAATTTTTTTTTCAATGTTTTTTATTTATTTTTGGGACAGAGAGAGACAGAGCATGAACGGGGGAGGGGCAGAGAGAGAGGGAGACACAGAATCGGAAACAGGCTCCAGGCTCTGAGCCATCAGCCCAGAGCCCGACGCGGGGCTCGAACTCACGGACCGCGAGATCATGACCTGGCTGAAGTCGGACGCTTAACCGACTGCGCCACCCAGGCGCCCCTCATTTTTAAATATACTTAATTCTCTGTAGCTGGAGTAGTGAAAGAAAGATAATTCAGAATTATAGTTTAAACCAAACTCATCAAAATGTGGTTCAAAATAGATTGAATCCAAACTTGAGAGTGCTTCTGGTACTTGGGAAAGCATTTATTTTACTGTCATCTAAAAGTCAAAAACCTGTAAGCATAATCATTCAGGATACCTCCTACTTATTAAACGTTTACTGAGCATTCATTAATACATTGAGTACTTGAGCTGGACATCAAACCCAGGCCAGTTTGGTTGGTTTTTGTTTTTGTTTTTATTTTTGTTTTTTACCACTCTGCTGACTGCAGAGGTTTCGTGCTTTATGTTCCTAGTCTTTCCACATTTTGGATAATTTCAAATTTTTCTTGAGTGTCAAATATGATGCGGTTTGCATAGATGCCAAAATTGTAATCCTAGGATTATCTTCTTTTCCTTTTTTTTTTTTAAATTTTGTTTTTAGCGTTTATTCATCTTTGAGAGACAGAGAGAGACAGAACATGAGTGGGGGAGGGATAGAGACAGGGAGACACAGAATCCGGAGCAGGCTCCAGGCTCCAAGCTGTCAGCACAGAGCCTGACGTGGGGCTTGAACTTACGAACTGCGAGATCATGACCTGAGCCGAAGTCATACGCTCAACCAACTGAGCCACCCAGGCGCCTATCTTCTTTTCCTTTTTAAAAATCCTATTTATGCCAACAAATGTTCAGCCACTTCTAGTTGGCAGAAGACCTGGCATCCGAATCGTGGATGCTAATCTCATGTCAGGTGTTTGTTCTCTCCTGTCTGTTGACTTGGTCATTGTTCCAGAAGTGAATCATCGGCGGTGGTGGCGTTTCCACCACGGCTGCTCAGCCCTGAAGATGGGGGTTTGACTGTCCCAGCAGCATAGACCTCAACTCCTGGTTCCTGTTTCTAGTCCACCATTTCCTAGCATAGCTCCTCTTGGCTTCTGTTTTCTCATCTGGAAAACGGGAACACAGATTGTACCTGCTCCCCAGGGTGGATCGGCTGCGGTGCTAGGCAGAGCATGTCGTATCCCATACAGGAGAGTAATTGTTATGAAGCCTGTGACTTGGCCTCTTATTTCACTTAATACAACTTTGCCTTTATTTCCCCCTTGAAGATTCTTCAAACTTCATGAGAGAAAGTGTGAGCCTATTATCATGACGGTTCCAAGGAAAGTAAGTGCCCAGTTTCTTAGGCAAATTTGTGTTTCAAAGACTTTCACATGTCAGGTCTTTCTTCTTCTTTAACCGAGGGTTTTCCCAAACTGTCTCTTGTAGTCGGACCTTTTCCAGGATGACCTGTATCCTGACACAGCAGGGCCCGAAGCGGCGCTGGAGGCAGAGGAGTGGTTTGAGGGGAAGAATGCAGATCCAGTCCTCATCTCCTTAAAGCATGGATACATTCCTGGCAAAAACCGGGATCTCAAAGTGGTCAAGAAGAACATTCTGGATAGCAAGCCCACTGCAAATAAGAAGTGTGACCTGATCAACATCCCCAAGAAAACCCCGGACACAGCCAGTGTGGTAAGGACCCCCTGAGGTTGAGGGGTACGGTGCGCTTGGCTGGCTCAGGGCTTTGTTTCAGTGAATGAAAACATGACTATTTCTAAGAACCTCCTTGGCCACATAACATTTTTAAGTTTGGCTCCATTAGCTGTTTTTGGGGTTTTTGTTTTCGTTTTTTTGTAATGACCAGGAGAGAAGTCAGTCTGCGACCATTTTTAAGAGAGTGCACAGGAGCTGCTTGGGTGTTTTCTTAAGTGTGTCTCCCCAGACCGTTCACGTCCATCTTTGATTGGGGTGGAAATGAAGCAAGAGAGCGTGGGGCCACAGATGCCGAGAAGAGGGGGTCCTGGGAGGGGAAGAGAGTGGTGCGAGCGTCCAGATGTTGCTGAGTGTTCCAGAGACACAGGCGTGTGGCGACGAGTGCAACTTAGCGAAGATGATCTTGGACCTCTTGGCAAGAACCATCTGAGTGGAGCGGTGGGAGCCGAAGCCTGACATCGGGGGCCCACACGGCCACTGGGGATGCTGCTGCTAGGAGAGCAGGGTCTAGCCAGGGAGGAGGCGGCAAGGGGACTTGGCGGGCGTGGAACAGGATCCCAGGGGCCAGAGGGAGGTCGGTGAACTGTCAGTGAGAAGGTGTAAGTGGAACGAAGAGGCCAAGCGCCCGGAGGAGCTGGCACTTTGGCCATAACTAGGGAAGCCACGTCAGATGCCGTGGACTGCAGGGTTTCCAACAGGGTCCGTTCCACGTGGAAGAGGCTGAGGCCTCTTTAGAAGAGTTAGCAAGCAGGGCAAGGGCTTTAGCTCCTAAGAAGGGCCCTCCCCGGGTGATGGCAGGGGCTCGGCAGCCTCCAGAAGGCCACATAGACATTACTCCTGATGGTATCGCACCGGGTGGCCAGGCTGTGGCGCAGCCGTGAAGGGACCGGTCCCTTCCCACAGTTTCTGTCCTGAGACTGAGTCCGGGTAAGTGCACGGACATGAGGAGCAGCGCTGCGGGACTGTGGCTCTGTTGTGGGGCGGCAGGTGGGCTGACCAGCAGCCGGGACTCTCCTATGGCCCAACTTGGTGGCGGTGCCTGGCCACATCCAAAGTGGAAAATGAGACTGCGCAGCCTATACATTCTCAACTGTGGTGAACTTCGTTGAGTGCATTTTAGTCAACCTCTTACCCTCTCCCCCCTTTTTGGTTTTCTTAGCAAAATGAAGCCAAGCTGGATGAGATTTTAAAAGAGATCAAATCTATAAAAGATACAATCTGCAATCAAGACGAGCGCATTTCCAAGTTAGAACAGCAGATGGCGAAGATCGCCGCCTGAAGGTCCACCCCCCACCCCCAAAATGGGAGCAGGAACTCTTCGTGGTAGCCGGTTGTGGGCGTGGTCCCAGGGAGGGCGGAAGGGAGGCACTGCCATTTGGGGACCTTCCGTGTCAGCGGCCCGTGTCAACCAGCCACGGGCCGCATTCCAGTCAGAACTCAATTCGTCTCCCAAATTTGCAGAAACAAAATGTGATTTAAAAGCTGAGCTTTTTATCAGAAAGCTTTTTTGATGTTTTAAGTGTTACGTGACTTGTCGAACTTTTAAAAGACAAAAGTGCTACTTTTAAAATCCCAGATATTCTGAATTTTAGAAAACCGACCAATTCTGATTCAGTGTTGTGCCCAAGTACCTTTTTTCTTTTTTTTTTTATAAACAGGGACCAATGCCACATTGCTTTTTATATTTTTTTTTTTTTTTTTTTAACGTTGCCAAAACCAAAAGTAGCTCCCCCGCCCGCCGCCCTTGTATTTTGCTACTTTGCAGTATTTGTGTGTGGTTTTTTTTTTTTTTCCTCCTTAATTTGAAAGGGACAGCACTGTGTATGTTTATAAACTAAATGAAGATAAGATATTATTTTGTATACACGTTCATCCGAGAACAATCAGAGCAGTAGCCTCATGGTGCTGGCTCGTTTGCAGCACAAAACCCGGTCATCCTCATGACTGTACAGAAGGAAGACTTGAAAAATCACGTGGGTTCACGTCACCACCCCTCTCCTTTCACGGAGTCTTCTGATCAAAAAAGCTCCTATTGTATCGTCTCTTTTCTTTCCTTTCTCTTTTCTAGAAACTGGGTGGTTGTACCAGAATGGAATTTCAGTTCTTGGTTATCCTGTGCTTCAGATGATTATAATCTAACCTAAACTAGCGTGTGTTTCCGCAGTTTTGTTATACACGTAGAATCTATTGCATTGATCACTTTAAACGTCATAGTTCAGGTTTCGGTCAATACTTGACAAGGGTGCCCGGGACAGGAGGCCACAGAAGCCACTGTGGAGTGCTCCTTCTTGCCCATTTCAGCAGCCTGTCTTGCTCCTGAGTGTGGTAGGGGACTGTAGGCCGAGCGAACCTGCAGGGGGGAGTGTGCCCCCACGGGACCCTCTGCTCTCCCAGCACATCGCATGCCGACCCTGTGCTGTGCTGGAGGCAGAAATGGCTCTCTCTGCACCCCAGAGCCCCTGCCCTCCCCTCTGTGTCACAGATGCAGCCACCTCTCTCAGGGCTCCCCCAGACAGTCCTTCTGTTTTTCCTGCCTCGGCCCTCTCCACAGTCAGCTGAGATGAAGGCCAGAGGGTGCTATTGACTATTGAGACTGAGAACAGTCTAGAATGAAGCAAGACCAGGAGCACGGGCCTCTGCTGTAGCTTTAATGTGTACGAACTTGTCCCTTTGCACCCTCCACACAAACCAGCCTGCTCTGCCCCTCCAGCTCACACAGAGGCTGTGTCAAAGCGCAGAGGTTCCCCTGGATTCAGGGGCCAGCGACTGAGCTCTGAATACCTGTTCCATTCCTAGGTTAGCTAGAACTTCTCCATTTCCATGTTCTCATTTTGCATGCTTGAGGAACAAGATTTAAAGAATCTCTGGGAAAGACTGAGTGTCCGTGGTCGAACATGAAACGTGGAGTGCCATTGGGACCGCCCGGGGGCTCTTGCGCATGCTCCCGCCGGTGTGGGGAAGAACTGGCTGGGAGCATCTGTAACAGGGAACCAGGATGGAGGCGGAGTGTGGCGACACTGGGTTGGAACGCGCAGTCGAGCTGGGGCTAATGTCTGCGTAGGAAAGGTACCGTGTTTTTACCCAGAATTGGGATCGCTGTCTCCACAGTTTCAGGGCATCTGAATGTTTGGTGTGGTTTTGTGTGTGTATGTGTGTGTGTTTAATATTGGAGTGGATAATGAGATGTAAAGAAAACAATAATTACAGTGACTTCTATTCAAACCTGTACATGTTTCTTTATCGACGTAATCTGCTGAGGACCTTCATTTTTTAAATTGAGAAGTGTTTTAAGGTTCTGACAAATTAAAGTAAACAAAATTGTTGATAGTGGTGGAACACCATAGGGAACATGGTTCAAAGAGAAGACAGAGGGCAAGGAGAAATTACCCTGATTTTAGTGATTTTAGCTTATGACTTATTTAATGAACGAATGCCCAGCCAGGCTCAGAGTCGGTGCCTGAAGCTTTGTGGATTATTTTTCCTGTTTTGTCTTTTTTTTTTTTTTTTCTCCTTCTTCTTTTCAAAGCCGTGCTATCCCAGAGGAAAACCAGTGAATTGCTCCTAGATCGGCTCTTATAGAGCGGCCATAGTATTCTGTCAAAACACTTGCTTCCATTTTCAAAGATAAAAAAATCATTGATTACAAAACGGTGTCCGTGTTTATTTCGCACCTTCGGCTGTCTTTGGGGCAGCGCACAGCTCCTCTGACTCCGTGGAACTGGCCGGGCGACCGTCTCCTCTCTGAGGGTGAGTACAGGGGAAGTGTGGGTGAGCCACTCAGCGCCGGCAAAGCGGGGACGTCAAGTGGGGTAGAGCGGAGAGCGTGCTGCCTGCCAGACCCCCACGGGCCTGCGTGTTTGAATCCTGCCTCCGGCCTTTACCGGAGGTGGGATCTGGGGCAGATCTCCTAATCTCAAGACATCCCTTTTCCTGCTCTGAAGGAGGGACGCAGGCTTCCGCGTGGTTTGGAAGGGAGCTACCTGGGCCCGGCCACACGGAGAGCCCTCGCCGAGTGGCTGCCGCTTTCGCTGTTTCCCTGGCGGCGCTTTTGGAAGCGTGCTCTTCGGTGGAGTACAGTCCTCTCGGCTTAGCTGTGACTTTTATTCCAGTGGGAGGTTTTCAGGGTCCTTTGAATCTCGTGGCCTTTGGCAGCTTCCCTTTTTACACCAGGATATCGTCTCAGGACATTTCAGTGATTTTAGCAGAGTTTCCCACCGTTTGGGTTTTCCAGAGGTTTGTAAACATGAATAATTGGCGTGAAGTGCGCCCCCCCCCCCCCCGCCCCCAATACATTCTCCTAAAGTTGCTGCGGTCGGTGAGAACAGCAGCCAGGTTCGTGGTCAGCTCGTGTGGCTGCAGGAAGCAGCGACGACAGATGCTGTCTGTGCCCCTTGGTGCCCACGGTCAGGGGGCAGACGCGTGCTGGGAGGTGTTTACGACCGACGTTCTCTCGTTTTGGCTGCCTTGCCTCTTGGTCAGAGACCTAAAGGTTACTGTGTCCGCCCCAGACGTCCAGCCAGGCCCCATCAAGGGAGAACTTCCGTATTTTGAAAGGCTACTTCCCTTGCTGGTCTCGGCCTTGTGTGTCCAGAAAAGCTTTTTCTTGGCTGTTAAGAATCTGTTAACTCTAAGTGGCCCTTCTCTTCTGCTAGCACATTAGAACGTCCCGAAGCCGTCACTGGACTCGACCGTGAGTCGTGGCCACGGACACTCACATTTTCCTGCAAGACTGAAGGGGGCATTTGCACATTGGTGCAACCTTTCCGGAGGGCAGTGTGACAAGGTCCGTCTGGAGTCTTGAATGTCCTTACCTTTTGGCCCAGGGTCTTCACCTCTGGGAATTGTGCCCCAAGGAAACTGGTAGAAGAACTCTCCAGGAACGAGAAGAGGGAAGATTAGTCTAGCAGGGTTGGTTAACTTTAACCGCCCAGGACCGATTGCTCTCCACAAGCCCTCTTGAGGCCGTACGCATATACAGTGTGTATTTACATGTAGAATAAACCCAAGTTTTCTTGTTTCTATGTGGAGGTACCAGTGGTGGGTAGTTTTGACTTAGATTTTCCTGAATTTTCTATCTCACACAAATGTCTTTACTCCCAGACAAAAGTCATTAAAAGTAGGGGTGCCTGGGTGGCCAATTGATTAAGTGTCCGACTTCAGCTCAGGTCATGATCTTGCTGTTCGTGAGTTTGAGCCCCACGTCGGGCTCTGTGCTGATGGGTCAGAGCCTGGAGCCTGTTCCGGATTCTGTGTCTCCCCCCCCAACTCTCTGCCCCTCCCCAACTCATGCTCGGTCTCTCCCTCTCAAAAATAAACATTAAAAAAAAAAAAAAAAACATTTAAGGAGTGCCTGGCTGGCTCAGTCGGTAAAGCGTCCGGCTTTGGCTCAGGTCATGATCTCACGGTTCGTGGGTTCGAGCCCCACGTCGGGCTCTGCGCTGACAGCTCAGAGCCTGGAACCAGCTTTGGATTGTGTCTCCTCCTCTCTCTGCCCCTCCCCTGCTCGCACTCGGTCTCTTGTGTCAAAAATAAACATTAAGACATAAAAAACAAGTTATTAAAATTAATGTATGGGCTGCCGGGGTGGCTCAGTCAGTTACGTGTCCGGCTCTTGACTTCGGCTCAGGTCATGATCTCATGATTTGTGAGATCGAGCCCCACCCCCACCCTGTCAGCTCTGTGCTGACCTCGAAGAGCCTTCTTGGGATTCTCTCTCTCCCTTGCTGTCTGCCCTTCCCCCACTTGCACGCACGCTCTCTCTCTCTCTCTCTCAAAATAAACTTAAAATTTTTTTAATGTATGAGTGATGAATTTGTAATCCGTGGAAACAGGGATCCTAAACATCCTAAATCAACAGGGGCAGGGGGTGGGGCAGGAAATGATGGCGTGCCATGACCAGTTCTGGAGTCAGGGACTCCTCAGAGCCACCCGACGATACCAGTGTATATTCCTGATAGAGTCAGTAGTTAAACGGAAGGAAACTTTATTTTCAAGTTCAGAAGAAAAAATAAGCCCTTTTCCACCCAGACTTCTGTCTGGGGGGAAACGTTTTAAATCACAAAGGAAAAGATAACGTTGGCTGTGTTAAAGTGAAATTACATGAGACTTCAATATGTCAAAAAAAAAAAAAATGAAGGTCATGGAACCTGGGAAATATATTTTCAACCAGTAAGATATGAAGTATATTTCCATCTAATGCATCTAATATATTTCGTGTAATGTGCTTGATCTCAGATCCAGCCGCTGTCTCTGTTTGCGAAGGGGGTGATCTGTGCTGATGTGCCCGTAGCATTCCCTCCTGGCCCCTGGGAATTGAGTCTGTCAGCAACAGGGGTGGAAGGACAGACAGTGCTAGGAGTCACTAGGCATAGTGAGCTTTGTTCCCCCAGTTGCAAGTTTCTGGAAAAGGTGGGACAGAGACGAAGGGACAGACTGCTCCAGATCCAGTGGTCCTCGAGGGTCAGGTGGCCGCTAAGTTGGTTAGGTCGGTGGAAATGTGGAGGAAGGTGAGCTTAGACAAGCTGCTGAAATCTTTGCAATTCAGTGTAGTTTTCCTTTATTGTGTGGAAACGCAGCCAGGTAAGACAACTGATTTTAAGAGCCAGGGCTAGTACACGGGGAGTGGGGGGTGGGGGCGTAGTGTTGGATGAGGAACACCGCTCCGGTGACTGGAAAGTTCGAATCCACTGCAGCTTGCTCGACTCGGGAGCTTGGGAAGGAAGATCTCTTCTGTTACCAAAACCACTGGGTGCCTCGTTTTTTGTTTTAAATGGAGAGGCTTCCTCACACGGGTCTCAGAGACTGAATATTTTTGGAAAGGATGACGTGGGGGTCTGCAGCAGCGCTGGAGAGAAATGATTCAGACAGAAGCCCAGTGGGCGGCTGCCGGTGTCGGGAAGGCTCCGGGTTGAGGGTCCAGCAGTCATCAGTGTCGCAGAGGCTCACGTGGTGCCTGTGCTGTGAGCTGCCGTCTGGTTCAGGTGATGCCGATAGATCACAGTGGCAAGGGGACCCCGCACAGGACGCCTGGGGGCCCTGAGGGGCTGCAGAAGCTGAGAGGGTGGGTTTCCAGACTTGCTGAGCCTCACTTCCCCTGGGGGCCCCCTCTGGTCCCCGGCAGCAGGCCCCGCCTTCCTCACAGACCTGCTGTCTTCTCATTACTTCCAAACCGCGCCCTCCCCTCCCCCGCCCCCGCCGCCAACTAGACGTGGTTCTGTTTGTCTTGACATTCACTGGGCGAATACTTACTTTTCCAGTGAGGGTGTAAAGGTCCAGAGGAAATTGTAGTTGAGCAAATGACCAAGTGGTCCAGCTGTTCGGTGTTCGGACCGCAGCTCGGTGCCCTGAGGGTCAAGACCTCAACCATCAGTATTTCAGCAACAAAATCCAAGCTTTTGGGCTATGCGGAGATAGGTCTGAGAACTGGGAAGTTGCCCCATAAATAACAGGAAGTTGTTGCAGGTTCGTTTCCGCGCCTAGATGATACTTGGGTCACAGAAGATAGAAAAGGCACCTCACGGTTAAGAAACTGCTGGGCTGCTTCTGGCCACGCTCAACTACACGCGTCCCTCAAGACAGTAAAGTGAGTTCTTGGCACCCTGGCCGCTTTTTACAAGGAGCAGTGGATTAAAGTGCCATAGAAAATGGCAAGGTGGAGAATCCCATGTAGGCATCTGTGCACCTGCCAGAAACTTCCCGTTGTAGAGAGACCAGACCATTGTAGGAAGAGCCTCGTAACTGGTTCCTCTAACACCACCCACCTGTTCCCTTTTTTGTTTCCAGAGTGATGTTTTCTAAAACAGAATCTGTCGAGATCTCTGAGGGGGACACAAGTGGTTCCCCTTGTCTCTAGGACGAAGTCATGCTCTTCAGCCTCGTCTATGAGAGCTCCCTTGACTTGCCCCCTGCCTCCCACCCCACCTGATTCCTGTCTCCTCTCGTATCCCACACACGTTCCGCCAGCTACTCGTGTTGGCTGTAGCTTTAGAATACGTCCATATTCCAGCTGCTTCTCACACTGCCACTGTTAACCCGCTAGTCCATGGCCCTGTCATCCCTAATGTGGACCGAGCTTCTGCGTTAGGGTTCTCGAGAGAGAGCCAATAGGATGTGTACATATACAGAAAGAAAAAGGTTCATTTATAAGGAACTGGCTCACGGTTTTGAAGGCTGACGAGTCCCAATGTCTCCTGTCAGCAAACTGGAGACCCAAGAGGCCTGATATTTCCATTTGAGTCCAAAGGCAACAAAAAATCATTGCTCAAAGGTAGTCGGGCAAGGGGATCTCCCTTACTCTCCTTGTCTGGTCTATCCAGGCCTTCACCTGATTGGGTGATGCCCACCCACACGGTGGAGGGCAGTCTCTGCTTTCCTCAATCTGGAGATTCACATGTTAGTATCTGGAAACCCCTTACAGATACACCCAGAATATTTGACCAAATAATCTAGGTACCCCCATTGGCCCAGTAAAATGAACATAAACTGTCAGAGCTTCTAAACCAAGCTTCCTGTTCCCTGCTTTAATAAGTCTGTCTTCCACACCGTGGCCAGAATAACCTTTTAAGGTATTAGGCAGATGAGGACAAAGTAAGGTCCACAGACCAAATCCAACCCTCTGAAAGTTTCTGTGATAGCCCACAAGGGAAAAATAGTCTTTACATTTTTAAATGATTGGGGGGGGGGGGCTTTAAAAAAGAATAGTGACAAGTAAAAGGCATATGAAACTCAAGTTGTAATGTCCATAAAGTTCATGGGAACACAGCCGCGCCCATTTGTTTAAGCCACAGTTAACGGCTGCTTTTGCCTTACACCCTCGGAATTTAGTTGCAACCAGAGACTGGCTACAAACCCTAAAATGTTTACCATCCGCCCCACTAAGAAAAAGCTTGCTGATCCCTGTATTTATGGAGTCAAAACCCTCCATGGCGTCTCCTCTCGGAACAAAAGCTGAGATTCCCACATTTGGCTGGCCCCGTCGCCTCCCCGACCTCCTCTGATGATGTCCCCTGGTTTTCAGGAGACCCCCTGCCTTTGAGCTTCCCACATACTGCTCTCTCCAGACCACCCATCCTCCCCCCACCCCAGTGTCTGCAAGGCTCACCACTGCTCTCCCTCCCCTGCCCCCCTCCCCATAACACCTTATTTCCACGAAGACCTAGCACCTTTGGTGGAGACTCGGATCGGATCGGATCAGATCAGATCGTCTCCCCTGAAGCGAATGTAAACTCCCCCAGGACAGGAACACCTTTCATTCACTGTTATCCCTGGAATCTGGCATATTGTATTAAGAAATATTTGCTCAATAAATGAATGAAACTAGGGACACGATCTGGGGTGGGGGCATCTATTGGACGGTCCACATGGCAGTACTTTGCTTCCAGGATATGCCCCTCCCCTGAGCACCGCTGACCCCTGGCTGGGCCAAAGCACCCCCCACCCCCACCCCCCCCCCTCGCCGCCGCCGCCTTTGGAGCCACCTCCAGCGGTGCCAAATCCACGTTTCCCTTCACAGAGGCCTGGGATTTGGGGATGTGAGGGAGCAAGCAGGCAGAGCAGGTGTGTGGTGATGGAGAAGGGGCTTCTGGGTCCCTTGAGTTCCCTAAATCCACGCATAAGATCCAGCTACGTTTCTAACCTTAAGTGCCAACAGCTATCCCAGGAATCCTATTGCCATTGAAGCCAGTTAGAGAGGAGTTTGCACCCAAGACTCCTTCCTCGTGGCGGTATTTCTCCATCATCAGAGCCCCGTGAGGTCTGAGTCCGGAGTTCTCCATCACTGTACCTCCCTGCCCTGTGCTTGGGGTGGGTGCTGGAGGCATTGATCCCTTCAGCGACTACTGTTGGAAAAAATCCCTGAGTTTGGAGCACATTTCTAGGCTTGATTACCCTCTGGCCTTCCGGGTCTGGGAACAGCCCCTGCGCTGACCACCCGCTGGCATCAAAGCTGACCCACTGAACCCTGGGGAACCCCTGTTCTTCGTCTCTCTGGAGGAACAGCTTCACTCTGCAGCCTTTCATCCCGGAGCTGCCCAGAGTGACAGCCAGAATCCAGGGCTCCCCAAGGGTCTGCCGCCGTTTGAGAAGGGGAATTGCATCCCAGCTGCGGTGGGCCCCCAAGTGGCCATTTCCCTTTTAGATGGTTCAAATCGGCAAATCACAGCTGTGAGCCCTCCCTTCAATCAAAGAGGATGTGTGTGTTGGGGAAGTGGGGGGGCGGGCAGGTAGTTGAGGGTGGCCCCTCCCCCGCCCCCGCCCCCGCCTTTCCTTAGAGCAGCTCTGTGCTCTCTGAGATCTTTACTCTCATTTGAACAAAGGATCCCATGACGGGTAATTTCCTGGTGCTGCCCAGAGAGGTCAGGCCACACAGCCAGCTGGATGCTTCAGTAGGAAGTTGCAGGTTTTGTGGTCTGGTCTGGCCAACCTGGGCTCAAATCCGCCCGGGGCCCCTCCCTGAGCCTCAGCTTCCTAGGAGGCAGAATGGCCACTTTAGAAGGCAGGCATGATTCTAGGAGAGCTGCGGCCCCACCTTGCCCACGGTTTTCCCCATTTTCAGGGAAATGGGCATCTTTGGGGGACGGAGGGTGCCCACGGTGAGTTCCCAGCAAATTCCAAATGGCTTTTCGGATCTCGGCTATACCTGTCAGGTACAGTCCGTGCCCATCCATGAAATTTCAGGATTCCACGAGTGTTTAATTTTTTTTTCCCCCTCATTTTCCTCGCTAGCTGAGCGCATAGTTGACCAGCCTACGCCTGGCAAATACCAGGTCGAAGCTAAGCGTTGCTGGCTTTGGTCACCTGCAGCTCCCTCTGTGTCTCTAGAACTTCGTCGCCGTGAACTTGTCACTGGTGTGCACAGTCCCCTCCCTGCTCCACTCCCCGCCCAGATAGAAGAGAGGAGCAAAGTGCAACCCGGATAGGCCACCGCGAAGCTGATGGGAAGCACCATCACGTGGCGGCTGCGAGCATTTTCACGCAGCGGCTAATGTAAGCAAAATTGCCCTTCGTGCACGGACAGCCGCTTAGGGGGCGTCCAAGTAGTAAGGAGGCTGTAGGCTGCTTGGATATGCAGTCTGTTGTTGTCCAAGTCGGGACCCAGTGAGCTTTAAGATGGGGTTGCTCCAGCGGGAACGGGTTAGTTAACCCCCTGCAGCACATTTCCACACACCCCCCCCCCACAAATGGCCCTTGGTCCCCAGGCTAGTGAGAGGAACCTCACACCTGCTGGCTTTGCTGACCTGCAAGCTCCTTCACACCCCAGCAGATCACATGGTGTTGTAAAGTGGTGGGGACCAATCACAACAGGCAGCGTCTTCCAGGAGGGGCTGTGATAATTTGTATATTTATTCTACTCTGATTGAACGCAGGCTCAGTAATCAGAGAGCCTGCGTTTAAACCCTGGCTCTCCTGCTTCGCTTCCTAGCTGTTTGGCCTCAGGCAAGTTACTTAACCTCTCTGGGCTTTGGGTGTTTTTTTTTTTTTTTTCCCCATCCAAACACGGGAATGCTAATACTACCTACCTTGTGAGGCAATTGGGACAAATTAAACTGTCAATTTGCATCATTGTGACAAATATGTCAAGCGCCTAGGACAGTGCCTGGCATGAAGAAGCACCTGGTAAATGTGAGCCGTTGTTATGCTTATACGACAGGCACTGTGCTTGGCCCAGGAGGTGCGACAGTGGCCAAAAGAGGCCTGGGTTTCTTCTGGAGCTTTCCAGAGACAGAGAGATGTATCAAGTCACCACATGTGCGTCGGGGAGGGGCACAGTGTTGTGAGATCACAGAGCGGGGCCGGCGGTCAGGAAAGGCTTTTTCTGAGGAGATGGCACATGAACTGGGTCTGAATTGTGAGTAGGAGTTACTCAGGTGATGAGCAGTAAGGAATGCTCCAGGCAGAAGGAACTGTACGTGCAAAGGTCCTGTGTCGGGAGGAAACATGAGAGGAACTAGAAGAAGGTGCTGGAACAAGGCGGCATGTGGATGAGATGAACTGGAGAGGAAGAGGGGGGGCAAGGCATTGGCTACCATGTCAGGGATTTGAGTCTTTATTCTAAAAGCAATGGGGAGCCATTGAATCCTGCACAGGCAGAGAGTTGTTCTTGAACTTGGAGCAAGGATTTTCCATTGAGGACTGGGGGCCGGAGACCTGTAGCCGCTCTGAAGTTTTAAGATGGGGAGACCCAGGGAGTCAGAGACGAGGCGACTGGGCTCTGCCTACATCTGCAGCCCAAAAAACATGCTCTTGGACTTTCACTGATTCCTTGCGTTGTTTTGCACTAAGCATTCACGCCTCCGTTTTCCAGATGAGACCGTTTTTCAGAGAGCTCAAGTGAATTGCCTAAAGCCACGCAGCAAGCTTAAAGGACCCAATTCTCATTCTCAGACCTGTGCTCTCCACCTGGCTATATTCGGTGACCCTGGATTGTGGCTTTTGGCCTGGCCACGAATCTGAAGGCCCCCAGAAGGCAAGGATAGCATCTGTCTTAGGTGGGGCTCATTCCAGTGCCTGGCATTTGTCAGGGCTCAATAAATGTGCCCTGCGCCGAGAAAGCCAGCAGCCTAGTCTTGAGGGGGACCCGTGTTTCATTCTGTCCATCCGTGGGGACCTGGTGGGTCACTTCTTATTCCAGTTCGGTTCTCCCCATAGCCAGTGTCTCTTCATTTCTCTAGGTCAGGGATCAGCTGGTGGGACAAATCTGGCTCTCCACCTGATTTTGCAAAGAAAATTTTACTGGCTCACAGCCACGCCCATTCATTACATACGGACCAGCTCTTTCCATGTTTACCACCACGGAGTTGAATATTTTTTTTTTAATTTGTTTTTAACATTTATTTATTTTTGAGACAGAGAGAGACAGAGCATGAACAGGGAAGGGTCAGAGAGAGGGAGACACAGAATCTGAAACAGGCTCCAGGCTCTGAGCTGTCAGCCCAGAGCCCGACGCGGGGCTCGAACTCACGGACCGCGAGATCATGACCTAAGCCGAAGTCGGCCGCCCAACCGACTGAGCCACCCAGGCGCCCCCGGAGTTGAATATTTGAGACAGATCCACAAAGCTGAAAAGATTTAGCCTCTGGCCCTTTGCAGAAAAAGCCCCTTGCTCCTGTTATAGGGAAAGGAGTTGCCCTCTGGGCGGGGGCGGTTAGTCTATGATGTCTGAGTGGGTTTCTAACCCCTTCTGGAGAATCCTTCAGAGTCAGGCTGAGGAGCATAAGAGGAAGTGACTTGACTGGCCCATTGCTGCAGCCAAGGGGCCTTAGGAAACCACGGTTGGAAGCCTCGAGAAACACAGGGCTGGGGCGTGGGTAGGGCCGTCCCCAGAATACCCCAGAAGGGTGGAGACAGACCAAGGCAGCAAATGTCTAGTCATTCTGAAATCTAGGGTGTCTATAAAGTCCTGGCCTTGCTTAAAATCTCTGTTTCTTGATAACAAGGTCAACATGTAGATTGTTATGTCTATTTTTCTGTTTAAAAATATAGGGAAGGAAGGTTTACGGGCAAGAGGAGAGCCACCCATCGCTGGGCCAGTCAGAGATGAGCCCTGCATTTCTTTCAGTGCCTCCGCTGAGCACCCACCCTCTGCTGCGACTCTGCTCTTTATACACCTTCACCCCTGCTTTTCCACTAACGAGGCGTGAGCGCTTTGCACGGCGTGACTTTAACACCTGCCTCACGCTTCATCAGGGGGCAGGCTTCCGTGAGGGTGGGACCGGTCTGCTTTTTCCCCACCGTTTCTCTCACCTTAAGTATAATTGCTCCCGTCTCGGAAGGCATTTTTGGGGAGTGTTTCTCGGGGCCCCACTTGCAGGAGTGGAAACCCGCTCACTCTGAATGCTTGGATCTCACAGGTGTTAGGTGCCATGAGATGTGGCTTTATGGGCTCCGCACAGACCGCGCGAGGCGGAGCGCTCTTAGCAACGTCTGTTCCTCTGCGAGGTCCGCTCAGCAGTGCGAGTCTTCCCTTGAAAGTGTTTGCCGGCCCCCGGTTATTCCCTTTTTACACAGAGCGCTTCAGCCAGCACGATCACAGGCCAGGCGCCGAGACAGAGGGCTGGGCTTTCTTCCGGCTGCCCGGACCTGGGTCTGCCGCCGACGCTGTGTGACCTGGAGCGAGGCACGGCCTCGCTTTGAGCCTCAGTTTCCCCACCTCCAAAGACGGCTCTGGGCAGTACGTGAGCCGATACGATGCGCAGCGTCTGGCCTGTGGCAGAGGCCAAGGAACATGGTAAGCGTTTGTACTGCTCGGCTTTGCAGGTGAGGCAGCCAGAGGCTCGAGAGAAGCGACTTGCCCAAGGTCACACAGGTCGTACGAGGCCAGTTATCCGCCCCGCTCCCCAGCCTTGCGAGTTGTCCCCTGTAGGGCACTGCTCCCAGATGGTTTGCAAAGCTCACAGATGGCATAAAGGACCAGGTACAGTTTCCTTTTCCCCAGGCTGTGCCCGACCCTCTAGAGAAGCAGCGTGTGGCTGCATCTGGGAGGGGGAGGAAGGGATACATCTGGGGAGTGTGGGGGTCTGCATCTGCCCCCCCCAGCCCTGCCCCCTCGGCCAGTCCTTCCACCCCAGCGCCGCGGGTGGGGGTAACAGCCTCTGATAGCCCATTCAGAGTTTAGCAAACGGCCGGCTCTCCTGGCCCCCTGGCCTGGAAGGGGCCAGGGACATACCCAGTTTTAAGCCGGAAAGTTCTGCATCCCCAGAACCCGGTCGGTCTCCGGCAGACCAGGAAGGGAGACCGCCCTCCCCTTGTCCTCTGCATCTTCAGGACCTCACTGCTGGTGTCAGAACTGTGGATCTGGTAATGGATTCTGGTTCAGGATGAGCTGGTCTGAGGGGTGGGGACCCAAGGCTGTTCCCAGAGGAGGGGCTGTCCTGTCTCTGACATGCTTGTGAACGCGGGCTAAAACATTGATCTGGAACTCCTATAACCTGAGAGTGGCCTCCAGCCCCAACGTGGGTCTGTTTCGAGCTTCTCAGTCCCTGTTCCTGAGGGCTGGCTACTTCCAAACCTGCTGGGGAAGGGTGGGAAGTTCTAACATTCTTACCTCCCCTTTTGGGGCCTCAGTTTCCCTGTCTCTGCAGACCGGGAGAGTTTCTGGTCCCTTCCAGGATGGAGGCCCCAGTGGTGAACACCCACTGGGTTTCCAGTTTCCATTAAAAAAATTTTTTTAATGTTTATTTATTTTTGAGAGAGAGAGACAGAGAGAGAGAGAGAGAGAGAGGGAAGGGCAGAGAGAGAGGGAGACACAGAATGCGAAGCAGGCTCCAGGCTCCGAGCTGTCAGCCCTGAGCCTGATGCGGGGCTCGAACCCACGAACCGTGAGATCATGACCTGAGCCGAAGTTGGCCGCCCAACTCGCTGAGCCCCCCAGGCACCCCCGGTTTCCATTTTAAAACTGCCTGTGTGTGAGGTAGGGTAAGAAACCCTGTCCACATATATCCTGCATCCCACCTATACAAAGCCACAGGCCAGACCCCGGGAGATGATGCTTTCCTTCACTCCCTTGAGAGTTCTGTGCTCTCTTAGGTCTCCTGGCCATTGGCCACGCTGTGCTCTCTGCCTGGGATGCCCACCCAGCCCACCCCTACTTCTCATCCCTGCACCACTTCTTGGAAGACTCTCCTGACAGCCCCTCCCTTGGCCAGGGTGGTTTAGGGGCCCCTCCCTCGCTCACCGCAGGGTGACAATACTGAGTGTAATGGTCTGTTTACTGGTTCACCTGCTGGCTTCCCCACCAGACGAAGAGCTTCTGGAGCCAGAGCCCAGAACTGCTTGCTTTTGGACCTCCGAGCACGCAGCCTTGGTGTGCCAGACGTGGCCAAATGAGCGAGTCCGGATGGAGAAATAAAATAAGCATGTCTTGCCCTGATGGACATCTTGCCATCTTGCCATCTAGCTCCTCAGAGAAGTTACCGATCGGAGCTGAAAGGACCACCTGTGCATCTAGAGATGACTCTGGAAGGAATGACTGCATCGTATTTGCAAACCTCAGGAAGGTGTGCGTTCTGTGGTTTCTCCCACCCCGGCTCCCTTCTTGGACAGGAGTCTAGAACCGTCCTTATTTGCATCTGGTCACTGCCTTCCCTCCAGGGCAGGGTCACCCCACCCCTACTCTCCATCACCGTGGGGTCGCGCTGGGGCCTCCTTAACCAGCCCTCCCCAGAAATCCTCTAGATGCTTCTTGGCGTTTTCATACCTACCAGAACCCCAGAGTGCTCCCGGGCTCAGCAGGTCCCAGTCCGTCACCACCCACCCAGTCTCAATCAACATTGTCACCAAAACTGTCACAAACAAGGGGGTGTGGGCCGTCACGTGGCCCTGTCTGAGTAACCACATTCTCGCTTCCTTCTTTCACACAGGCCGTTGAAGGTTGGCAGGGTCTGGGACCACAGCCCCGGGTGCCACAGCAGTGCCCTGGCAGTGTGGGCTCGGTCCCTGTCACTGAGGCAGAGAAGCGGCTTCTCCCCGGCTCACGAGGCAGCTGTCCCATGCTCTGCTGAGCAGGGTAAGTGCCAGCTCACAAAACCATAGGGAGTGGCTGGGGGGAGCTGTGGGACCGGCAGGCCTGGCCTGCCTGACAGCCAAGGGCAGTCCCGGGGCAGGACCTGAGCTCCGAACCAGAGCTTGGGCTCGGGGTGAGGGGAGAGGGGCTCAGGATCGAGGTCGTGGCCTTATTCCACAGTCTCTTCCAGATCCTCAACTTCTATCCCAACCTTCCCATCGGGTCTGCCAGCAGCTGCTGGCTCGGAGAGGGTGAGGTTTCTTAATAGAAAAAGTCCGAAAAATCAGGAGCATTTCTCTAAAAATCATGCTACCCCTCCTTTCATACAAGGCATGGGGAGGTGAAGGGATTTGCTCAGAGCAGAGCTGGGGTTAGGGCTGGGTGATTCCAGAAAGGGGGAGCAGGTGCAGGGCCTGTCTGGAAGCTTCTGAGGCTCTGGATCCATAAAAATATTGTCTCCAAAGCTGCATTCTTTTTTTGTTTTTCCCTCACTTTATTTATCTACCTATCTATCTATCTATCTATCTATCTATCTATTTATTTATTTATTTATGTTTATTTATTTATTTGAGAGAGAGTGCAATCAGGGGAGGGGCAGAGATTGAGAATCCCAAGCAGGCTCCGCATTGTCAACGCGGAGCCCCACGCAGGGTTCAGACTCACGAACCGTGAGATCATGACCTGAGCCGAAATCAAGAGTCGGGGACCTAACCAACTGAGCCATCCAGGCGCCCCTCCAAAACTGCGTTCTTTGCACTTTCACTTGTTACGACGTTGAAAAAATTGTTGAAAAAATACGAAAAAAAAATACGAAAAAGTATGAAAATATTAGAATTAGGACACTAATATTGCTGGCAAAAGAGAAAATAATCATCAGAATTTGAGTACTCTTAGGTATTTGTATTTGGGGTGCTTTAGGGGCGTAAAGGAGAGTGGTGGGGGGGTAGTACCTAAAGCTATGGCCCCGACACACACACATACACACACATACACACACACACACACACACACACACACACCATAGACAATGATCTAGGGCTCCAGGCGCCGGGAGTTCTCTTCCTTCCCTCCTGGACCCTCTCGTTTTCCTCCTCTCCCATCTCTGACTTCGAGTCCCTCGAGAGCAGGCCTCTCACTGGGCAAGGGGCTCAGGAGGTGCCCCCCCCCCCCCCCCCCCCCCCCCCCCCCCGTGTTGGTGGCTTCCTTTGGGGCTTGCCTGGCCACACCCAAAATGGTCTATGCCTTCCTCACCAGGCTAGGCCAGCAACCAAGGGAGATTGAAACCCGGATAGCGGAAGGGACCGGGCTGTTGGGCTGAGCGCCTCTGGGGAAGCTTGGCCAGGCTGGAGCAGGGGCTTCGGAGGGCCCGGGAATCGTCCAAGCATGTTGTGCCCCCTTTGTGCAGATGGGAAACCCTCAGAGGGGACAAGCGGCTGCCCACGGTGGCCTGGCTGGGAGGTGGCCGGGCTTGGACGTACCGCGGCCCCGTCTGGCTGCAGGACCCTCGTGGAGCCCCCGGCGACCCCGGCCCTGGCTTCTCAGTCTCCTTTGCTGACCTTGAGCAAGAAGATGGTGGGGGTGGGGCGGAGCACAAGACTCAGGCGAGAAGGAGACAGCATGGCTGGAGCGTGTCTGTGCGTCTGTGTGCTTGTCCACCTGGCTGTCGACACAGGTCTTCCGCCAGCCATGGGTTGTTAAACTAAAACCAGGGGTAGGTCTCTTTGAATTCACGTGTGCAAAACAGCTTACCTCCTCTGGACCAGGCTAGCCAATTCAGGGTCCAAAAGGGGAAAGTTAGGTTTTTTGGTAGGTGGGCAAAACCCCAAAATCTTCACCGTCACTGTGGCTCGTGTTCCTGCAAAGGCTACGGAACAGTAAACAGGTGTATCTGTGGTATTAAAATGCATGGGGGGTGGGGCGCCTGGGGGGGCCAGTCGGTTGGGCATCTGACTCCTGATCTCAGCTCAGGTCTTGATCTCAGGGTCGCGAGTTCAGACGCACTTAAGGAAAAAAAAATTTAAGGGGAAGAAAGTCTGAAAGGGCTCCTCGGTGGGGGCGGAGGAGATGCTGAGAAAAGGTGGGGAAGTGCAGGCACCGTGCGGGAAGCCCGAGGGCACGTGTCCTGTGCACCTGCCCTGCTGGTGGCCTCTGTCCCATTCACGCACCACCCCTGCAGCGGGCGTTTAATGACCCCCAGGAGGCCAGGCCTGTCGGTGCTGGGGACCCAGCGGAGACTGCCCTGCAAGAGCTTGTGATCTGGCGGAGGCAGTGGGGCAGCCACGGTGCCCGTGCCGATGGGCAGGTGTCACAGTGCCTGCTGAGCCCTGCGCATGTGGTGTGAACGGCGACATCTGTCCTGTCCCCTTGGAGTTTATGGGCCAGTGGGAATGGAGTTTTAGACAGTAAACATTTTATTTATTTTTGATTGTTTTATTTTTAATTTTTCTTAATGTTTATTTATTTTTGGGAGAGAGAGAGAGCATGAGCGGGGAGGAGCAGAGAGCTTGGGAGACACAGAATCCGAAGCAGGCTCCAGGCTCCGAGCTGCCAGCACAGAGCCCGACGCGGGGCTCGAACCCACAAACAGCGAGATCATGACCTGAGCCAAAGTCAGAGACTTAATTGAGCCACTCAGGCGCCCCTATTTATTTTTTAGAGAGAGAGAGAAAGAGAGAGAGTAGGGGACGGCAGAGGGAGAGAGTGAAAGAATGTTAAACAGGCTCCAAGCCCAGTGTGGAGCCCGACGTGGGGCTCTTGATCTCGCGACCATGAGATCATGAGCTGAAATCAAGAGTCAGATGCTTAACCGACTGAGCCACCCAGGCGCCTCAAGTAAGCAAACATTTTAAATGGTTTAAACAATGGGAATGACTATGCCTGAGCAATCCAGGATGGCTTCTTGGAGAAGGTGCCATTTGCTCAACTCTGGAGAATAGATGGGATTATTAATCCCTCACATGGGATTAATAGAGGAGGTTGTAGGGCCTGAGTGAGCTAGTAATTCATGTATAGCTCTCAAACCAGTGCCTGGAACCTTGTCTACACTTGACACATGTGCTTTGCAAACCAGGCATGGGCCAGGGCTTGCGGTGGAGACAGTTTTCTAGGGCTCCCCGTCCCAGCCCCCTCCGCCAAGATCAGAGGTAGGTACGTCAAAGCTATGCCTTTGGGGATATTTCCGGGAGATGGCCCTAAATGCAGAATGACGAGGACAACAGCTGGCCATTGTTGAGCACTTAATGTGTGCTAAACCCTCAGCCTGAGCCAGCTCACTTCAACCCACAACCACCCCACTCCGTGCTGTCATTGTCTTCGTATCCCAGATGAGGAGCCTGTGGCTCAGAGAGGTGAGTTCGGTTGCCCAAGGTCACGCAGCTTGTAAGTGCCAGAGCCGGGACTGGATCTGGTTTGACTGGATCAGATCCTAATCGGATCTGATCCTGAGCTGGGCCGGGCTGGGCCGGGGCCTATCCTGTCCGCCAGCCC
Organism: Panthera uncia; assembly: GCF_023721935.1. Classification (NCBI taxonomy): domain Eukaryota; kingdom Metazoa; phylum Chordata; class Mammalia; order Carnivora; family Felidae; genus Panthera; species Panthera uncia. The sequence continues at coordinate 74,006,584 of NW_026057586.1, forward strand.
TGAGAAATGCCCTGAGGTCTGAGGGGGAGGGCACCTGGGCCTCGGTTTGACCTTCTTGTTGATCTGGAGCCTTCCCTTCTCTTGGTGGCTGTTTCACCCACACCCTGAGATGCTCAGTCTTTCACATCTTAAGGTTCCAAACTCTTGAGTGCTGGGATTCCCGGGATCCAAGATTCTGAATGCAAAGTCCCAAGCTTCTTACAGCGCCCTGGCGTCTTCCCCACGCCTGGAGCAGGGTGTGGGCCCCCCGCCAGCAGCCTGCCCCTCCACAGCCTGGGTGGGGCTCGGGCAGAGCACCCTGGTTTTAGGGTGAAAGACAGGAAACGGGCCGTATCTGACCTACTCTGTTAGGCAAGCAGGAAGAGTGTGACAAGGGTGTGACAACTCTGCCCCTCTCTCAGAGCCCCCCTCCTGTGGTGAGTGACCGTTTTCCTGCCTCCGGGGGAGAAAGGTGGAAGGTGGGGGCTTCACCGCTCTGAGGAACGGACTTCACTCTCCTGAGCCTTGCTGTCCTAATCTGTGTAATGGGATTCGCAAAGGCCAGTGCCAGGGTGGAGGTGAGTAGGGTGATGACATGGTCCAGCCGCAGTGGGGCCTTCTGGAATACCATCGTCCTTATATCACCATGCATTTAACTTGAAGTAAAGTTAGTATCCTCCCTGCCAGACACAGCGCTCCTCTCCTCGCTACCTGCACGGCCCCCTCGGGGTCACAGGACCCCCAGGAGCCAGGATTTTTTTTTCCTGTCGAATGGGCTGATACCTGCCCAGCCACAGCCTGGCTCGCGGCTGTGATGTCCATGGTCCCTGTCCCTTGAGGTCTGTGGGACGGCAGGCAGCAGGCTGGGGTGACCGGCCACCCCAGCTTGCCTGGGACTGAGGCCACGGGATGAGGGATGAGGGGATGATCTTCAGCACTAACATCAGGAATCCTGGACGAGGGTGGTGGCCCTAATTAGACCTGGGCTGGGAGATGGGAGCTTTTCCGGTGTGCTCTGTCTCATCTCAACACACAGGGAGGCCTCTGCTCTCACGCTGGACCCGAGGCCTCCCTCACTGCCCATGGCGGAGGTGGGGAGGCCTCCGCGTCCGTACCTTCCCTGATTCTGAGATTTCTGTTTCCTCTGCCCCTCTGGGCACAGCCCCCAAGAGGCTTTCCCAGTAAAACACTCTCTGCCGGATGCCAGCTTCAGGGACCTTCCCTGCAGCATGCTATTAGATTCTCAGGACCATTCTTTGAAGCAAGGTCACCCATTTTACAGATTAGGACACTGAGGCTCAGAGAGGGTGGAACGAGGCTCGGGTGACACGGCTGCTGAGCGGTCTCTCCTCCACCCCGAGTTGCCTCTGCACGCAGGGGAGGTGGGGATGGGCGCAGGGAGAGGGCAGGGGAGGGCGAGAGCCTCCTCCACGCCCTCCTCCACCCTCCACGCAGGAACAGCGGGTGGGGCCTTTTTTTTTTTTTTTTTGTTCCTAGCCTCTCTGCTTCCAGGAAGTGGCTGAGAGCTCTGCCTTCCAGGAACCGAGAGCTGCCTGAGTGGGGGGTGAAGGGTACAAGTCTTCGTAATTTTGAAATACTATCCAAGCTGATGGCTTCTCCTAAAGTCCCCCTCCCCCGCCCCGCCCCAGGAAAGCAGGGCCAAGATCAGGCCCTGTCCTCTACCCCCAAGCAGGAGCTCCACCCTTGTGCAAAGAAACTGCCTCCTGAAGAGGGAGACAAAGAGTGTGTGTGTGTGTGTGTGTGTGTGCGCGCGCGCGCGCGCGCGCGCGCGCGTGCGTGCGTGTAGGGGGGGGATACGTTTAGTAAGCACCTACTTGATGGGGTTTTGGAATGATGGGAGTTTGGAACTGACAGCCAAGAAAGGTTTCTTGAAGACATCTTTGGTGCAAAAAGGTGATTTTGCCTTAAGGCTCTGGGCTAAGACCCGGGGGCAGGAAGAGCTGCCCTGGGGCTGTAAACTCTGGAGTTGGGGGAGGTGAAGACAAAAGGGGGGCCTCCAGAAGGACTTTGACGTGCTAAAGAGGGCTCCTAAGATACCTGAGGCCTTGCAGTTGTCAAGCTAAGGTGGTTTTCCCTCTAGTGAGGCATTAACATTAGGATGGCAGGGGGTTCCTGGAGAAACGTTCTGTTCTGTTTTGCCTCAAGTATTCGTCAATGGGCTGCAGGTTATAAATACACTTAATCTTACCCGCCATTTCCTTCTTACCTTTGTTCCCCACATCGCTGTGGAGGGGAGGGTGACGTTGGGGCTCCAGGAAACTGAGTCTAGGGGTTTCTGGAGATTAGGCTATTGATAGATTGCCTTTTTCTTGTAATTTACCAAGGCGTTTGTAAACGGAGAGAGAGACTCAGGTCCTGCAAGACTGTGATCTCTATCAGCTAACCATTTGTTATCTTTCCTTTCCTTTGTTCTTGGGCAGCCAAGGGTGCCTGAGGACTATCACACACATCCCGCCTAGGGAAGGGGGGGGTGTGCTAGCTTGTGCTTGGCCCTCAACTTGCCTTACGGCCCCTCATCCTAGTGGGAGCCTGGAACTTTTGAATCCATTCTCTTGTATTGCTTTAACAGCTCGATGAGATAGATGTGGTTTGTTATCCCCGTTTTGCAGATGAGAAAACTGAGGCTCAGCAATTCAAGGTCCTACAGCTTCTATGGGACAGAACTGAGACCGGAACATCTTTTTCTCTCCCCCCATAGCCTGTTCTCTCAATGCTGTGCCCTGCATAGCCCTCGGGACATATGGGGCTGACCTTTCTGGGTGAGATGGCCTTCAAGGTCTCCTTATTCTTAGTCTGCCCTCCTTCCCTCAGCTGGGTCCCCAACCCCCGCCATAGATACAACAAGCTAAGGTCTCTTCCAAGCCTTTGGTCCTTCTGCCCCCTCAGCTAGGTCAGCTTTCTCCACAAAGCCTTCCCGAATCTTCACTTGGTTCCAGTCTGATCTCTGGCAGCTGTGTGCCTTTGGGCAAGTTGCTTTACCTCTCTGAGGTAGAGCTTTATCTCTCCACGGTAAAATGAAGATAATTGTCCGTGATGAGGTTTTGGAGTGATGGTGGGGTTTGGAGCTGACGGCCAAGAAAGAATTCTTGAAGACGTCTTCGGTGCAAAAAAAAGTGATTTTCTTAAAGCACGGGGACAGGACCCGTGGGCAGGAAGAGCTGCACCGGGGTGGTGAAGGGTTACTGGTTTATGCTATGGAGTCGAGGGAGGTAAAGCCAAGATGAAGTTTCTCTCTTTTTAAAATTTATTTACTCTTCCTTTATTTTTGAGAGAGAGACAGAGTGTGAGCAGCGGAGGGGCAGAGAGAGAGGGAAACACAGAATCAGAAGCAGGCTCCAGGCTTCGAGCTGTCAGCACAGAGCCCGATGCGGGGCTCGAACTCACAAGCTGTGAGACCGTGACCTGAGCTGAAGTTGGATGTTCAACCGACTGAGCCACCCAGGGGCCCCTAAGATTACCTTTTTCTTGTAATTTACTCAGATATTTGTCAGCTGACGGAGACTCATGTCCTGCATGACTGTGACCTGTATCAGCTAGCCGTTTGTTTTCTGTCCTTTCCTATGACCTTGGGCAGGAAGCAGTACCTGAGGAATATCACACATATCCCAGCTGGGGCTGGGGTGTGTGTCTGTGTGTGTACAGGTGCACACGCGCGTGTGTGGGTGTGTGCGCGTGCACTAGCTTGTACTTTGCCCTCAGCTTGAGGGCCTGATGTGTCTGGTGCAAATATCATGAAGTTTGGTTTGAGAAATTATTTTATTTTATTTTTGAACTTTTTTTAGCGTTTAGTTTTGGGATAGAGCGAGAGTGGGGGACGGGCAGAGAGAGAGAGGAGACAGAGGACCTAGAGTGGGCTCTACGCTGACAGCACAGGGCCCCACATGGGGCTCAAACCCATGAACTGTGAGATCATGACCTGAGCTGAAGTCAGACGCTTAACCGACCGAGCCACCCAGGCGCCCTGGTTTAAGGAATTATTTTAAGACACGATTTTTTAAATTTATTTTTTTAAATGTCAGTACTTTTTTTTAAAAATTTTTTTTAACGTTTATTTATTTTTGAGACAGAGAGAGACAAAGCATGAACGGGGGAGGGGCAGAGAGAGAGGGAGACACAGAACCGGAAGCAGGCTCCAGGCTCTGAGCCATCAGCCCAGAGCCCGACGCGGGGCTCGAACTCACGGACCGTGAGATCGTGACCTGAGCTGAAGTCGGACGCTTAACCGACTGAGCCACCCAGGCGCCCCAGTACTTTTTTTTTTTAATGTTTATTTACTTTGAGAGAGCCCATGTGCGCTCTGGGAAGGGGCAGAGAGAGAGAGAGAGAGAGAGAGAGAATCCTAAGCAGGCTCTGTGCTGTCAGCACAGAGCCCGATGTCAAGCTCCATCCCACAAACCATGAAATCGTGACCTGAGCCGAAGTCAGGAGTCAGACTTTTAATCAACTGAGCCACCCAGGCACCTGAAGGACTTTTTTTTCTTTATTTATTTTGAGAGACAGAGAGAGAGCGTGAGTGGAAGAGAGGCAGAGAGGGAGAGAGAGACTCCCAAGCTCAATCGGCTTAACCGATTGAGCCGCCCAGGTGCCCCCAGGCTGCCATTTTGGAAACCAACATAATTCTAACTAACAAGTGGAGGAGGTCAAGTGGAGCCTGGGAGCTGAGGGGCCTAGGAGTACGTTATAGTCACTCAAGGAATGATGAGCAACTGGTCTCTGCTCTAAATTAGGTGAAGGACAAGGAAAAGTACTGGAACTGACCCAGGCTCTGCCCCAGACACAGTGCTTGGGATTGCACACTGCTGAAGGTATTGTATCCAAGGAAACCAGGAATACGTGAATCCTGGCCCAGGACACAGCCACAGGATTCTCAAGTGCATGACTCCGAATCCCATAAACAACAGCCCGTGCCAGGGGAAGCATAAGGGGAGAGAGAGCAATCAAGAAAGCAAGTTCAGGGGCGCGTGGGTGGCTCAGTTGGTTGAGCATCCGACTCTTGATTTCAGCTCAGGTCATGATCTCACGGTTCCTGAGATCGAGCCCTGGGTTAGGCTCTGTGCTGACAGCATGGAGCCTGCTTGGGATATTCTGTCTCTCTCTCTCTCTCTCTCAGAAATAAACAAGCTTAAACTTTATATATATGGGTGTTCACAATGCTGGGAAGAAAGACCAATGAGATGGTCAAAAGCAGAGGCCCTGCCCTTTTTGGCTACTGGTCCGGGGGCTGAAGGGTCACAGCAGAATGGACCCCCAGGCAAGTGAAATGACTATCAGCTGCCTGAAGGCAGGACTGTTCCAAGAAGATGTGTTTTCTCCTGGCCCCAGATAGTACAGTTGATGGCTCTGGGCCCTTGAGGACTTACAGGATCGGCTTACTGATGGAGGCAAAGTAGCCGCCCTTTTCGGGAGCTTGTCATGGGAACCGAGTGCTAAGGGCTTTGTAGGGCCTGTTTCATTCTCACTATAAGCCACGAGGTAGGTACTGTCCTCCCAAAATGTGGAAGTGAGGACAGAAGGGAACCAGACCAAGCTGAGACACTGAGAAAGGAGGGGGAAGAAACTGAGAATCTGAAGAACAGGCCTGGGCTATGTAGGGTGGGAGCCAAGACAAAGGAGAATGGAACAGAGGGACACAGAGAGACGTATCAGGAACCGTCTCCTCAAAAAAAAAAAAGGCCTCAAGGGTCCAAACAAGCAGCTTTATCCTGCACACCTGTGGTCTCCAAACTCTTCTGCTCACGAACCCCATCAGTGGACAATACGGATGCGTTGATCTACGAATTATGCACAGAAATAGAAATTACGAAGTGGATGACATAATTATATAACTGGACGCTGTAATATTTCCTTTCTATACCCCGGTGGGCGGTCTTGCCCGCAATTTTAAAGTTTTAATCAGAAAGGCAGGGAGTTAAGTCAGTTACGTGTTGGACTTTGCCTCAGGGCGTGATCTCATGGTTTGTGAGTTCGAGCCCCACGTCGGGCTCCATGCTGACCGTGCGGAGGAGCTTGCCTGGGATTCTCGCTCCCTCCTCTCTCTCTGCCCCTCCCCCTCTCGCGCTTCCTCTCTCCCTCTCAAAATTAGTAAACCTAAAAAAAGGAGTTAATGTTGATAAATAACGATGGCCGCTATTTGCTGGGGGGCTACCGCGTACCAGGTAAATGCCGGGTTACGAGGACGCTAGGTGCCTGCCCCAGGTCAGACACCCTCCTAGCTGAGGCTGTCCGGGGTTGCAGTAGAGGGTGCTCGGCAGGCCCAGGGGTGAGCCTGTCCTGATGTCCCTCTGTCTGTGTCTGCCTCCAGGTGCCATGCCTCTGCAAGTCCTCCTGCTTCTGATTTTGCTGGGCTCTGACAGCAGCCTGCAGCTGCGGGAGACATGGGAGAATGGAACCATTGAGGCCCCGGACCCCCTGCTTGTGCAGGGCCAGAAACAAGTGGAGGAGGACCCAGAACAAGACATGTATGACTATATTGGCACGGACCCTCCAGAAACGCTTTTTACAAATAGCCCTGGGCCTGTGCCCCTGACCTGGACATTTCTGGCTGAGATGGCAACATTGGGGCAGAAGGATTCTGGAACTCCTGAACAAGCCACTCTGGTGATAGCCAGAGGGGACTCCGTTGGCCTGTACCCAAGAGGGATGGCCATGGGGGATCTGAGCATGGAAGTGGCCACGCAGGGGGTTCCCATCACACTGGGCCCTCTGAGCAAAGAACACGTCACTGCGTTACTTCCCATCACAGAGGCTTCATCCACAGAGGGGGCTCCATCCACAGAGCTGGCCACCATTGAGGCCCTGTCCACGGGGCCGGCAACCACAGAGGCACAGACCACACAACCTGCGGCCACAGAGGCCCCGTCC
>NW_026057586.1:74013454-74204130 GCF_023721935.1 Panthera uncia
CTGCCACCACGAAGGTCCCATCCACAGGTCCTGCGACCACAAGGAGCCTAACCATGGCCCTGCTTGTGCCCTCTGATCCTTACAACAGCACCACCGTGGCAGTAGGCAATTCATCTGATGGCTTCATCAAACAATGGAAAAAGAATCAGAATCTTGCCCCCCAGAGCTCCGTGGCCCCCAGCCCCACAGAGGCTCTGGACCGCATCCCTGTGAAGCAGTGCCTGCTGGCCATCCTCGTCCTGGCCCTGGTGGCCACAACCTTCCTCGTGTGCACAGTGGTGCTGGCTGTCCGCCTCTCTCGCAAGAATCACATGTACCCTGTGCGCAATTATTCCCCCACTGAGATGGTCTGCATCTCGTCCCTGCTGCCTGAGGGGGGCGAAGCGCCCTCAGCCACGGCCAACGGGGACCTGCCCAATGCCAAGAGCCAGGGCCTAAAGGCGGGGCCGAGGGAAGGCCGAGATGGGGATGACCTCACCTTGCAGAGTTTCCTCCCTTAACCCCCACCCCTCACCTGCTCATCCATCTGAACAGGACCCTCGCCTCCCTGCTCCCAGCGGGCCACCACTGAGCACCCCGGCTCTGTTCCACGGGTCCGGGCTTCCTTGGGGCCCCTAGGGATGGGGATCTCTAGGACAGAGCCCCCAGGTGCCCCACAGGAAGGAGAGCAGCTGAACTCTTGCAGCCAAAGCAGGACTGTGGGCAAGCCACCGCATCCTCCCTCCTGCCTCCGGGGGGGGGCCTGGGGAGATCCCTCCACCTCCCTGTCTCCCACCTGTCTGGGTTCCCTCTGAGGCCTTCCACGGCTGGAGCCTCATCCCCAAGCACCCGGTGAAGCCCCCGCCCTCACGCCCATTTTCTTCTGGTTGCCATGGTCACCACACAGGAAAGGGGGCATTTTGGGGGCAGGAGTGCTGGATTCTGAAGGCCATTCCCTGCCCCTCTCCGACTTGGGGCAGCTTGGGTTTTCTTGGGCATCTCCCCAGGGAGCCCAGGGTGAGATCCTGGCCTGGGAGGGCTGGGGCGGGCTTGGAGAGCCCAGGGCCATACCTTTCTTTGGGGCTGTGTGGGTCATCGTTCACTGAAATATCCCACTCCCCAGCCCGCAGCCCGGGACAGCGCAGGTGCTCAATAAACATTCGATGAACTAATGGTGGCTGTTTCAGGGCGTCAAGGTGTCTCCTGCTGGGGCTTTGGTCCCTTGCTGTTCACCCCGGCCCCGGCCCGCTCCAGAACCCCCCCAACCCCCCGGCCTGTGCCTTAAGTTTTCAGTATTGTCTCTTGGACACTGGGGGCATCTTGGTACATCCTTGGGCAGCCGGGAAGGTTTTAGGCCGTTGGGGGGGGGTAGGGAAACTGTTCCCCGAATCCACTTTATTCAACTCCCCCCCCATGACCCAGTTCTGGCATACAGAATTTGGTTCCCGCCCCAACTCTCAGACAAACGCGTCCTCTCAAGGTCAGTGCCATCCTCCCCAGAAACTCACCCTGACCTCTCCTGGGGAGGAGGGGGTGGCCTGTCGCCCATTTAACACCCACTCCTCACAGGGCTGAGCACAGCTGCGGCCTACAAGGTTTTCGTACAAAATTTGGGGTCAGCAAACCTTTTTCTTAAATGGCCAGACCAAAAATATGTGACGTTTTGCAGACCGCGCGGTCCCCGTTGCAACTCGTCAGTTCCATCCTTGGTCCTCGTAGATTGTGGGTGATCGTTGACGATGTGTCACAAATGAATAGGGTTGGCTGCGTTCTAATAAAACTTTTATTTACAAACAAAGCGGCAGGCTGGATTTGGCTCTGTGTTCGCTGACCCCTGGTCTGAGCATCGGGTGAGCAGCTGGCCCGGTTTGCGTGGGACTTTGGTGAATGTAGCACCGGGAGCCCTATGTTGGGGGAAACCACTCAGCCCCAGCAAATCAAGAAGTTGGCTGCCCTATTTAAGCAACACTCACCGTGTGCGTGCATTACCACATTCGGACCCACGCTGACCCCGAGGGTCGGATCAGAAAGCCAAGGCTTCCACAGTGGCTTCAACAGTAGCTGAGCCCGGGGGCGCCTGGGGGGGGCTCAGTCGGTTAAGCGTCGGACTTTGGCTCGGGTCGTGATCTCACAGTTCGTGAGTTCGATTCCCGCGTCGGGCTCTGTGCTGACAGCTCGGAGCCCGGAGCCTGCTTCGGATTCTGTGTCTCCCTCTCTTTCTGCCCCTCCTCTGCTTGTGCGCTCCCTCTCTCTCAAAAACAAAACAAAAACAAACAAACCCCCCAAACCAGTGGCTGAGCCAGGATTCAGACCTGGGTTCTTCTGTCTCTTGATGCTTTTTGATCAGAAGGGACTACTGCTTTGAGCCCCTGTTCTACCTTCTGGGGGAGGACTACAACTCGTTTTGGTGGACTTTTTCTCTTCTAGAAAAATACCTCCGGTGGCTTCTTTGGGAGTGCCGGACCCTTCAGGGTGAGAGAGAGTTCAAAGACAGGGTGGAGTCTGGGGGGTATTGGCTGAAGCTGGAAAGGGGGTGGGAGAGACCAGGGACAGACAGGAGGGAAGGTGGCGGGCCAGGGGCAGTGGGGGCAGAGTTAGTGAGAAGTGGAGGGTTGTCTGCCCCGCCCCCTGACGCTCTGGAACAAGTGTGACACCCAAGGTGTTCCGGGCACTTTGGTGGGGGAGGGGTGCCCACCCTGGGCCGGGGCAGCTCACCCTGGAAAAGGCAGAATTGTGCGTTAGGGGAAACGTGCGTTTACTTGCCCTTTGGGAGCGATGAGAAAAATCGTGTGGGGGACTCGATATCGTGGAGCTGGGGACACAGAGGCTGAAGGACTTGGGGGGCAAGCGTCCCTCTGGGGTCTTGTCACCCTGTCCTCCTGAGTAGGGAGCAGGTCTCCACGTCCCCCCACCCCCACTGGAGGACACTGTGACCGCAGAGGGCTCCCCTTGACGGCTCTCTGGCTCTCTCCAAGGCGCGGAATTGAAGTCTGGGGATGACAGGTGCTTGAAGCAGCCACCAGGCGGCACCCGCCACCGGCTCTTGGAGCTCTCGAAAGCCGGGAGCTTCCCAGAGGACAAAGGAGCAGCAGAGATTGCTGGGCCAGGAGCGCTGCGAACCCGGGAGGGTGCTGGTGAGTGTTTAACCTCCAGCCCCTTGGGTGGATTTGTATCCCAGCCATGATTTGCGATGCTTGCCAATTTCCTTGGTGTAAATACCCCCTTGGCTGATTTGGAGCAACCAACTATGTATATAGTAAATGGTACCATAAATGCAAATAATCTCAAGAACATAGAAGAGTAGAATGTAGTAAAATAACTAGGAAGTGGTGAGCTTTGAGTACTGGAGGACCTTGGGTTTTTGTTGTTTTTTGTGTTTATTTATTTTTGAGTGAGAACGTGAAGGGGGAAGGGGCAGAGAGAGAGGGAGACGGAGAAGCCCAAGCAGGCTCGCGCCGTCAGCACAGAGCCCGATGCGGGGCTAGAGCTCACACACTGTGAGACCGTGAGCGGAGCCAAAATCAAGAGTCGGACACTTAACCGACTGAGCCACCCAGGCGCCCCGGGCCTTGGTTTTTTCTAATTTAACTTATTAAACAACTGGCTTACAAAATTCTGAAACTCTAACAGTTGGCCCTCGGAGACTGCTATAGGCTGGCTCCTACGTCCCACTGTGCCCTCCTCCTGCCCGGACCTCCCCTTGGCCTTGACCATCACCACCTGAATCACCCCAACCATCTATTCAGCAAATATATTCTGAGCACAGAACATCTGCAGTATCTCCATGAGTCCCCTCAAACAGCCTGGGAAGGAGGAACTCGTATTCTCATTTTACAGAAGAGGAAACTGAGGCTCAGACAGGCGAAGTCACCTGTCTCAGGTCACCCATAGGATCTGGGACCGGAACTCAAGCCTGAATCCGAAAGCCACATTCCTACCACAGTGCTATGCTATTCTTGAGGTCGCGGTGGGGTTCTGGGGGAATGCCATGCCCCGAGCTCTCACCCCTGCTGACCTGTCCTGGTGCCTGGAAGTCCCCATCAGTCACCCTTGTGGCTCCTGGCTGCCGAGGGAAGGCGCTGGTACTTGGGAGGGTGACAAGCCCGAAGCCAGCTCTCTCCTCGCAGACAGCAGGACACAGCCATGCTGGGGTCTAAGACAAAGAGAGGTGGCTGGGGACATTGACTGGGCAGTCAGGGCACATGCAACCCCATGCAAACACGTCACCTGCATGACCTACCAGACCTCACAACCACCCCATGATGTGGGTACAATTATTATCCCATTTTACTGCTGGGGACACACAATTATTATCCCATTTTACTGCTGGGGAAACTAAGGCTCAGAAAGCTGGATCACTTGCTCTGGCAGGTTGCTCTGCTAAGAAAGCAGACTGTACTGACTTCAGCTCTGGCGGTGGGGAAGGAAGGAGGGTAGACGGGAAATCAGGAAATGGGGGCGGGGGGGTCAGCCTTGCGGGGGTTCTTCTGGAAGCTGATCTGGGCAGAGGCTCGTCAAGCTTGCCCTCCATATCCCTCCCCATGTGCTGCTCTGCTGAGCCACATAACTCAAATGTCAGGGTATGTCCACTCTGTGCTATGTCCCCGGGGATGCCATGTGGTTAAGACATGGGATGCCCACTGGGGCTCATGGCCTGGAGGGAGTAAGAGATTTGTCAAACGGTCACCCAAAAAAGAAAAGGTGGGGGGCGGGGCCGGGGGCCCAGGGGGGGGGGGGGGGGGGGGGGGGGGGTTGCTGGGCATGTGCGATGTAGCCAGACTTTGGTGGTGGGGTGGAAAGGAGTCAGGAAATGGTATGAGGCTGGAAAGGTGCAGAGTTGTGGAGGGTGGGTGCAGGGAGGAGAATGTTCCAGCCACTGAGGACAGCGTAGAGAACAGGGTGGGGACATTGGGAGAATGGACGAGGCCGGGGTGGTGGGAAGGAGCCAGAATGGCTTCAGGGAGGAGGGCGAGGCTGTGCGAGGATGGGGGGGGGGCTGGGCCGGAGAAGGGGTGCGAGAAGGTGAGGAATCGAGGGATAACTGGGAAGGAGGAAGGGGAGGAGTCGGTGATGGATTGGCAAGATGAGGAGGAGAGGGAAGGAAGTGAAATCTCGTCTGCTACTTGGGTATCATCCATGGAAGAAGCAGGTCGGGCGGTGGGTTGGGCTTCCGCCACGTCGCGTCTGCAGGGTCTGGTCAACCTCCAGGCGGAGGTGTCCAGAAGGCTCCTGGAAAACAGGCTCAACGTCACTGACCATCAGGGAAATGCAAATGAAAGCCGCCCGAGATGTCACTTTGTGCCACCGGAAGGACTAAAACTGAAGACCGACAATACCAAGTGCTGACGAGGACGCAGAGAAGCCAGAACGCTCCCGCGTCGCTCCCGCAAATGCACCAGGGCACAGCCGCTTTGCACAGCAGTGTGGCGGTTTCTTACAACGTTGGACACATATTCACCATTTGGCATATTTGCACCAAGTGGCGCATCCAGGCAACTTTGCAATCCCTTTCCTAGGTATTTCTGCAAGAGAATGAAGCCATATGTGCCTACAAAGACCTGTAGATAACACTTTTGGCAGCTTTATTATTAATAACCCCAAGGCTGGAAACAATCCAAAGATCCACCATCTGGTGAATGGATACATGGATGATAGGACACCACTCAGAGTAAAAGGGCACAGACAGTTGACTGATGCACAACGTGGATGAATCTCAAACACACGCGGGTTTAAAGGGGCCAGACACAAAGGGCTGTTTGTCTATTTCGCGGCTTCAACAACAGGCAGGGCAAGAACAGGCCAAACTGAGCTATAGCGGCGGAAATCAGATCGGTGGTTACCCTTGCCGGGGAGGAGGAGGCTGGAAGGAGCTGGAAGGAGGGGCTGGAAGGAGCCTACCGGGATGATGGGAACATGCCTGATCTTGGTCTTCGTGGTGGTCACACGAGATTGTCACTTCCCGAAGCCCCCCACCCAACTGTTCTCTCCTGACTGGTGCATTTCACAGTGTGGAAAGTGCGTCTCGAGTGCAAGCCAACGAACGAGCGGGCAGGTGCGTTCGTGAGTCCGGCTGGGCACGCCTGCGGGTCCGCTCAGGTGAAGGAGCGTGCGTGAGGGTCAAGGGCTTGGAAATCTGGCCCTGGGAGGCCACAGCTCCTGGGGCTGTCCCACCCATGCCCTGCGTAGATGCAACCCTTCTTTCCTTCAGTGGCTGCTCCTGTGCCCAGACACCATCCATGACTCCCTAGTACCCAAGTACAAAAAACGTGTCCAGTCTTGTCACTTGCTGGGCATTGACCTAAATGCGTCGTGGTCTGGACGGACTGGACTCCTCACTCCTCACACATGCTTCCTGCCTCTCATCCATCACCCCCTTCCACTACCTCTCTCTGAGGTCAGCTCCCCCAGGCCCCGAGCCCTTTCTGAGCTCCGAGCGGATCCAGCCATGCCTCTGGTCTCCCTGTTGGCTCGTTCCTCCTCCTTCTGGTTCTTTGCCCCGAGCCTGGCTGACCAACAGATAACTCCAGTGTGTTCTCCTCCACTCCGGGCCTCGATCTCTCCATCTGTAAAATGGGTGTCCGTGTGTCTGCTCACGCCACCGTCATGCCGTTCCACTGTTCACTCACCTGTTCCTTCCACTCGGGTGAGCCGCCCGAGGCAGGGTCTTGTGCATCTGTTAACCTTAACAATGGCACTAGAAGCTCACCCCTGTGTGCCAGTCAGGAGTTTACTCTGTGCTAAATTGGTCGCCTGTGTTTTCTCATTTCATCCTCGCCTTGTGAGTCGGGTCCTCTTTGTGACTCCATTTTACAGATGAACACACTGAGGTTCAGAGAGGTTGAATGACTTGCCTGAGGCCACACAGATCTGGGACTTGCTGGGGGGCAGGGGGACACCAGCCACCAAAGGCTGGCTTCTTGAGGAAGGGCTGGATATTCCCCCAAATCCCCAGGGCTCAAAGCCACACCCTCGGCCCGACTGTCCCTCCGCCACACAGAGCAGAGTCCTCCCCGGAGGCTGTTCTGTGCCCACGCCAGCCCACGGTGGAGGGCGGGAGGTGCTGGGAGGCGGCCGTTGGGCTCTGCCCATCCTTGGTGCCCACGTGGTGCCAGGGGTGATGCCAGAGAGTACTGTAGGGCAGAGGTATTCCCTAATTCAACCACCCCAGACTCAACTCTGTGAGACCTTGGGCCTGCCAGCACCCTCTCGAGTCCCAATTTTCCCTTCTGTAGAATGGGAGTATCTACACTAGCTCCTGCTGGAGGGACAACACCACCACGGGGCAGGCAGCAGAACTGGGAGGAGCCGACAGGGAGGATATGGTGGGCAGCCAGGGCACCCACCAGGCAGCGTGGGATGGCAGCTTGGGAGCCAGCGAAAGCCTGGAGGCAGGGCTGCGAGAAGGTCCTCCTGGAGGTGGGACCTGAAGCCATGGGGGGGAATAAGAGAGTGTGGTCCTCGCCCAACAGGGCTCCTCTTAGTAACGGCCGGTGTTCTCAGTCCCCACAGAGGGGGCACGCTTCCATCCCCCGGGGCAGAAAACGTCATGACAAACAGACTGTGGCTCTTGCATTTCCCCATAGGTAGCCCCGCCCTCACAGGTAGCCCCGCCCCATAGATAGCCCCGCCCCATAGATAGCCCCACCCCATATGTAGCACCGCCCCCATATGTAGTCCTACCTCCATAGGTAGTCCCGCCCCCCATAGGTAGCCCGGCCCCCATAGGTGGCCCCGCCTCCATAGGAGCCCCGCCCCCATAGGTAGCCCCGCCCCATAGATAGCCCCACCCCCATATGTAGCCCCGCCCTCATAGGAGGCCCGTTCCATAGGTAGCCCCGCCCTCATATGTAGCCCCGCCCCATCGGTAGCACCGCCCCCATAGGTATCCCCGCCCCCATAGGTGGCCCCGCCCTCATAGGAGCCCCGCCCCCCTAGGAGCCCCGCCCCCATAGGTAGCCCTGCTGTGCCCAGAGACACTTCACAAAAGTTGAAACCGCAGCCGCGTGCGAGGCGGTGTGTGGATTCAAGGTCCTAAGGTGGTTGGCCTCGAGGACAGGCGTGCTGCGTGCCTCTCTGGGTGGCCCTAATGGCGGGGCTTCAGCCTCAGCCTCTGCTCCTGTGCTCCCCGCACACGCGGTCCCGGGCCACGGGATGCCGCAGGCTTGCGGGGCAGGGACTGCGACTCTGCGTCTAGAACGGTCCCGGCACCAAGCAGGTGACTGGGCGGTGTCCGTGGAATATTCCAACAGCTGGGAGTAGGCATGGAAGCGTTTTGGAAGGACAACACGGAACAATGCCCGTCCTGGAATGTTACGTGGACTCTGAGCCTCAGTTTCCTCCCCTGTGAAATGGGATGATCACAGTGTCGCCCCGCGGGGGTGTTGGGGGAGGGGTGAAGGAGAGGAGGCCGGAAGAGAGTAAGTGCGTGCCCGATAAATCACAGCTGTTGGGATCATTGATGTGGGAAGGAGACGGGTAGGCAGTACACCATGCTGTTGAGCGGTTCACTGCCCAGCGGGCGTTAAGTTTCATTTGCTTCTTTCGACCTCTGTCTTCCTCGTGTTTCTCAACAAACAGAATAAAACCATGAGTGCCAGGGGATTGGGGGTCCCCAACCTCCCTGGCTGGTGAGTAAACCGTCGTCCTAGACTTCCTGCTGTGCTCACGGGAAGGCTGTGAGCCCGTGGTCTTCACCTGGGGGTGACACTGCCCTCCAGGAGACATTGCCACGTCTGCGAATATTTTTGGTTGTACCCCTGGCATCCAGTAGGTGGTCGGGGTGGCTGCTAACCACCCTGCAGTGCACAGGGCAGCCTCCCCCTCCCCCCCCCCCATTGGGGGGGGAAGTGTCTGGTCCAAGAGGTCAAGGGTGCCGAGGTGAAGAAGCCCTGCTATCCTCACTCGGCAGTGAGAGACCCACAGAGCTCCCCTTCCCAGAGGTTCTCAGGGACCCAGATGGGTTTCTGCGTGCCGGGGGAGGCTGGTGGCCGGAAGGCTGTAGCCATAGCTGCCGGGGGGAGGCTGGAGAGCCGCATGCCCATGCCCGAGGTGGGCAAAACGAGAATGCCCTCTCTGGGCCTCATGACAGACCAGAGCGCCAAAGTGGCACTGACACAGTCCCCTTTCCGAGGCACACGAACCCTGCCAGGGGAGTCATGGGCACAGGGAACCACACTCCCCTCCAGTCTCAGCGTTGGTTCCAAGCTGCTCCCCACTCCCTTGGGTTCATTCTTTCCAGAGACCCTGCTGTCCAGGCTCTGGGCCCCCAGGAGGGACAGGCTTCAAGCGATTTCCTACAGAGTTTCAGCGGTGCCTCAGCAAATCACCAGGTGCAAATGAACACGCAGGACAATATTCTCCCTCTTCCTGCCTTCTGGCCCCCATGAGCCTTCTTGCTCTTTCTTCTTCACATGCTCCTGCCTCAGGCCCTTTGCACTTGCTGTTTCCTGTATCTGATGTTGTCTTCCCAGATGTCTGCCCGGCTGGCCTTGTCTCACCCTTTTGGCCTCAGCTTGCTGTCCCCTCTTCTGAGAGGTCTTCTCTGCAGCCCAGACCTTGGGTCTCCTTTCCCACACCCCCTTTTCCGGTCCAGCACTGATAACCATCTGGAGCGAGGTGGAGATAATGAATTTTGTTGTGCAAGGGCGGGGCCCCTGTTCCTCATGTTCCCTCTCCCCTCGTCACTGTGCCTGGCGCACAGTAGAGGTTCAGGGAGCATTTACTGAATGAACTAACGAGCAAGGGAGGCTGTGCACGGGTGTGGGAGGGAGGCAGAGCAGTGACGGAATTAACAAAAGCCGTCAGCACCGGGTGGGCGGAGACCAAGGGAACCTTAGGTGTAAGGCTTGGAGTCCGGCAGACCTGGTTCGAATCCCGGCTCCCCTGCTTACCAGTTGCAGGATGGTGGACACTCCGCTAACCTCCGGGAGCCTCAGCTTCCACACCTGCGAAATGGGGAGAGGAGTCCTTGCTGATCCTAAGGCCACGGGAGAGGCCACGACCGTGCGCGTGGCTGGCACACCGGAGGCGCCTGGTTACTGCCCATCTGGGGAGAGATGGTCCCTGGCTTCCGGGCAGACACGGACCACCTGAGCGGCACCGCGGGGGCCTCCGCGGCCCGAACCTCAAAGCTCCGCCCCTGCGGTTTGGGGCGCAAACCCCCGCCCTGCTGAGCTCTCTGTCTTTTGGCCTAAAATTAGCTCACAAATTCCTTGGCTGCCTGGCCGGTGCTTCCAACCGACAATTCAAACCAGATGTTTCCAGCTGTCGGGCCCATCCCCCCCCCCCCCCTCCCCGGCCCGCGCCCGCGTGTGTCCCTGCTCGAGGAGGTCTGAATTAACCCCCGGGGAGAGCAGCCCGCTGGCCACACTCAGGAGCCCTGGCTGCGTGGCGGATGCAGGGGTGTGGAGGGGAGCCCCAGGCCCGCAGGCACACCCCCTTCAGGGATGGGGGCGCCCCCTGACGACTGACCTGCTGGCGGGTGACGGCCACCGGGCCTAATTGCTCTGCCCCTTTCCATCCGGTAGCATTATGGAGTGCCTGCTGTATGCCAGGCTTCTGTGTTCGCTGCTGTCCAGATGGTGAGACAAGCATTCTCAGTCCCAGGTGTCGCTTGGTTGCTGATATTATTATTATTATTATTAGCATATTTATTTAATGCCAGGTGCCAAGGCTCATTGATTTCTCACGATAACCCAGGGGTGTGGGGGTTATTATTACTCCCATTTTACAGATGAGGAAATCGAGGCCCAGGGCGGTGGAGTAACCTAGCCCAAGGGCCCTCAGCTCCAAAGGAACAGAACCCAGAGGTCCCCGAAGGGCAGGTAGTCTTGGCTCCTCCTGGGTGGGTTTGACTTCTCTGTTGTCACCCCCCATGTGGCCCTTTTCCATGTGGCGGGTGGGTCTGGATGTCATGGAAGGACCTCTCTGCGAGGATGTCCCTGGGCCCAGCAGGCAGCTGGAACCCCCCACAAGCCAAGTTTCTGTCCCAGCTGAGTCAGGAGCTGGTGGTCAGGGTGGAAGGAACCACGGGGAGGCTGGGAATCTGTGTGGCTTTTGTGAGGGCCTCATACAGAGCCCCTTCTCCCCAGAGATGGGACCCAGAGCCATCTCTTGGTCAGAGTCCTGGAGAGAAAGAGTGTGTGTGTGTGTGTGTGTGTCTGTTGGGGGTGGGAAAAGAGGAGAAAGCCTTGACACAAGGAGAGATGTGGTGGAGGGTTTGCCCACACAGGGACCCATGACTGGCCTTCTTCACCTACAGTAAAAGCCCAGATCCCTGCCAACGCCCACAGAGGCCCTGCACGGTCTGGCCCCGGTGCCCTCTAACCTCCCACTGTCCCCTCACTCACTCTGTTCCAACCACGCCAGATACTTCTTTTCCTCTCCTTGAAAATGCCAGGCTCCCCCTACCGCAGGACCTTTGCACCTGCTCTTCTCGCTGCCTGGAATGCTCTTCCTCTGATCATCTCTCTCACTCACTCTCTCACAGCCTTCAGGGCTTCGCTGGAATGTCCCCCTTTCCCTGACCTTTTCCTGACTTATATATCACTAAGTTGTCACTTTAACCATCTTCCTTGTTCCACTAGAATATAAGCTCCGTCAGGACAGGGATTTTTACCTTTGTTGTTCTCTGCTGTAGCCCCAGAGCTTAGAAAGCACCTGGCATGTAGTATGTGCTCAGTAAGTACTGAGAGAGAGACAGAGAGAGAGAGAGAGAGGGAGAAAGAAAGAAAAGAGAAGAAGGAATTTAGGGAGGGAAGAGGAGACAGAAGGTCTTGGTGTAAAGTGAGCGGGCAGAAAGAAAGCAGGAGAAATGTGGGGTGAGGTACTGGGTGTTTGGGTGACTTAGGGCCCCCCAAAGTTCAGCCCCAAGCCCTCCCCACTTCTCGCTCTTGGCCAGCAGCCCTCTCCTCAAAGTCAGGCACCCCACCCCCTTCCCAATAGGGCTGCAAAGGAATTCAGAAGCACCATCTGATTCCGTCCCACGATGGGGTAGCGGGTGGGGCGGGGGCAGTGGAGACCGCGGTGGGGGGGGCACGACGTGCCCGAGGGCACCCAGTGGGCAGGGCCAGATGGGGAGGGTGAGGCCAGGTCTGCGGTGTTTACATTCCTGCCCTCCCAGATGGCTTCCGTGCGGGGCTAGCGAGGCGAGGCGCTCCTTGCACCGGCCGGGCCGCGGGGAATGTAAATGTTTACAAGGCAGCGCGCAGCTGGCCGGGCCACCAGAGCCACGGGAAGCCAGAGATCCTACCGGCTCCTGTGCCCCCCTCCAAAAAAAGAGGGCGATGCAGCGTTCCTTTTTTTTTTCCAGAAAACTTTTCATCGAGTCATAACCTACGTAAAACACACGAATCTCAAGGGTGCATGTTGATTCCTCCCTACGCACGCGCCCGTGTAACCGCCACCCAGGTCTAGATAGCATACGCTTCCAGCCCTAGAAGGTTCCTTTGTGCCTCTTTCCGGCCAACACCACCACCACCCCCCGCCAAGGTAACTGCTCCTCTGACTTCTGTTCCCGTAGCTTAGTTTTGCATTTGTTCTAGAACTTCGTGTAAATGGCATCACCCAGTGTGTGTTCTCCCGGGTCCATTCTTTCGCTGGGCGTGTTGATGGGACTTATCCACGCCGTATGCCCCCGGCCTCTTCCTTTCGCTGCTGAGAAGCGCTCTCCTGCATCGAGGTACCAGTCTGTTCACCCGTTTTTCTGTTGGTGGACATTGGGGCTGCTTCCAGTGTTTTCTGCCCTGGTAGATTAACGCGGTCATGGATATTTTTGTCTCTGTGTGGATGTGTGTTTTTATTTCTCTTGGGTAGATACCTACGAAGGAGGTTGCTGGACCATCCGGGAAGTGGACGGCTAACTTTGTGGGAGCTGCCAGACCGTTTTCCAAAGTGGCTGTGCTGTTTTGCTCTCCCGTCCATCGTGGGTGAGTGTCCAGGTGTTTGCTGGCGACGACAAGTGAATGGAAACGCGTGGAAAATTTACTTAGGATCACTGAGCGACAGAGCTTGGAGGAGCCTCCGCTGACCCCCCCGATGCAGGAAGGGAAACCGAGGCTCGGGGCCACGCAGTGTGTGAGGAGCAGAGCCAGGGGCTAACGCAGGTTCCCTAATTTCCAAGCTTTTAACTACCCCAGGGTCTTAGCGGATCAACGCGCTGTCTTGTTTTCCCGGAAGAGGCCTCATGCCGAGCCCTTTCCTACCTCAGGGCCTTTGCGCCTGCTGTTCCCTTGGTCCAGGAGCTCTTCCTCCTGCTCCTCGAGTGCCTAGTGTCTCTTATCCTGCAGGCCTCAGTTCAGAAACGTCTTCAGACAGGCTGTCCCTGACCACGGTTGCTAAAATAACTGCCCAGGCACCTGCCCCCCGCCCCCGCTCACTTCGAAGCTATCTTTTATCCTTTTTATCTCCTTGACAGCATTTCGCAGTGTTGGATTATCTTCCCGATTTGCCACTTGACTTGTTTCTCATCCGTGTCCCCTACTAGGAGCTCCCTGAGGCCGGGCCCTGGTCTGCCTTGTTCCCGGACAGGACCTGCTGCATAGCAAAATAACGTCATTGTACAGCCCCTCCCTGGGCCTCCGTTTCCACATCTGTGACATGCACAGATTGGGCTAAAGTCATTCAGCCGGTGGACGGCATTTATGGAGCCCCTGCCGTGTCCAGGCGCTGGTAGAGTGGGGATGCCTTAACAGAAAGGCTCTGATCCTGGACCCGAGAAGCTGACAGTCTAGAGTCATATGTCGAGAGACCACGAGAGCCCGGCGTGCTCGAGCTCTCTGAACGGGGAGCCCGCTGGGAGCACCGAGGAGGCTGCTGGCATCCCTCTCCAGATGGGGTCGGGGAGGGCTTCCTGGAGGTGGCGATGACTGAGTGATGATGTGCAGGGGAGCAGGGACGGCGGCGCAAAGCTGGCCGTTTCTGGCTCATCGACAGCACAGATCCTGTTGACAGGTGCTCGGTACACAGCTGGGGAGCAAGTGAAACTCTCGAGTTTATAGGTGGGGAAACTGAGGCCTGGGGGGGGTTTCACAGCACACCTAGAGCTCTGGCCTGCCCATTCTGCCTCCTTGGAGCACCCCCCCCCCCCGGCCAGGAGGCCACTCCATGGGTGTCCCTCTGAAGGCCAGGACGACGCTGTGATGGGGCCACAGCCCAGGCCTCTCCAGCCACATAAAAGGCTTGGGATATTTTTGCCAGGAGGGCAGGTCCCAGTGGCCCGAGGGCCGTGTAATTAGAGGCGGCACCGAACCCACCAGAGGCCGGAGCTGGGGACTGCGGTGGGCCGGGCTGCCCCAGGCTCAACCGGGGAGGACCTTGGCCGAGCCGCCGCGGGGTGTGGGGGGGTCCCCTCCCCTTCTCCGCCTCCTCGGCCACGGCTGTTCAGCGGGGTGGGCGCACAGCTGGTAATTGTACGGGGGGGGGGGGCGGCGGGGGGGGGTGGGGGGGGGGGGGGGGGCACCGGGCGGGGTCTCGGAATTGCTTCAAGGCCGGGATTATAGGTTGCAAGCGAGTGGCCTGGCCTGCTCCGTGCCCCAGGCCTGCCCGCTCACCTCGGAGCCATGGTGGTGCGGGCCCTGGGGGTCAGCTGGGCCGGGCCCCACAACAGGCCCTGGGGCTGGAGAGTGAAGAATGTGAGACCTTCCGGTAGATGAAGACTGGCTGGGGCAAAGTCTCGGAGCACGAGGTTGTCAAACCCTGAGAGTGCAGGAGTGGAGGTCAGAATGCTCATTCGCACAGCGACAAGCATTTATGGAGCGCCTACTGTGTGCCAGGCGCTGTCCTAGATGCTGGCGTTACGGAAGTGCACAAAACAGACCTGGCTCATCTACTCTGTTTGGTTGAAGTGTAATTATTTATTTTGAAAGAGAGGGAGAGAGAGAGAGAGAGAGAGAGAGAGAGAAGGAACCAGTGGGGGAGGGCCAGAGAGAGAACGGACCGAGGATCTGAAGCGGGCTCTGTGCCGACAGCAGAGAGCCCGATGCAGGGCTTGAACTCACAAGCTGTGAGATCATGAGCTGAGCTAAAGTCAGACGCTTTAATGGACTAAGCCACCCAGGCGCCCCATGGCTCATCTATTCTTAAAGGATAACAACCTTCCGGAACCGCTCTGAAGGTGCTGGTTTCCAACTACCTCGGGGCCTTTGCACGTGCTGTTCTTGCTGCTGGGGATCCTCCTGCCTCCTTGCCTTCCTAAATACCTCCTCCTCATCTCCATGAGCAACTCTGCTATTAGCTCCTCATGGAGGGCCCCAGGAGCTCTGGGACCAGACTAGCCCCCTACAATGCCAGAACTGCCCCAGCCCAGCTCTTAGCCCGGTTTGCAGTTAGATACTCATTTGTTTGTGTACTTGTTTATTTCAGGTCTCCCTTCTACGCTGTGAGCTCTGTGCCCGTGTTTGCTCATCACTGTCTCCCAGAGCCTGACACCGGCTGGGTGTAAAGTAAACGTCACGAGATATTTGTAGAACGAACGAAGGGCGGAGTGTGAGAGCGTCGGGACCTCAGCGTTGGCAGCCTCGTGGCAGAGATCTGGCCCAAGCCCATTTAGCTGCAGCCCAGAGAGGGGCAGCGATTTGCCCAGCCCCCCACAGTTGGTGAGACACAGGGAGGGGCTGGCGAAGAAACAAGGGCTCTGATCTCCACACGCTGTTGGAGCTAGGTCACGCTGCTGTGAACCTCAGTTTCCACATCTGTCAAATGGGATGTGCTTATCCATCCACCTCTCCCCCAGGCACTTACGGAGCCTGCTGGGCTTGAGGCACAGCGGTGGGCTCCATGGAGGGGAGGGACGCCCGGTACTTTGGAGGGTGGCTGACTCAACTTTGCAGGAAGCAAGTAATAACATTCGCTCTCAGTGTGGGAGGCAGAATGAGGCCCCTCCCCCAGAGATGTCCACATCCCGAGCCCTGGAACCTACAGATGGGAATGTGTCACCCGGCATGGCAAAGGGCTTTGCGGATGGGATTAGGTTAAGGACAGGAGGTGGTGAGGTCATCCTGGGCTATCTGGGTGAGCCCAATGTCATCCCAAGGGTCCTTGAAATTGGGAGAGCGGTTTGGAAGAGAGCCAGGGGGATGTAGTGTGAGAACCTAGCCCATGGCAGCTGGCCGTGAAGACGGAGAAAGAGCCCATAAGCAGGGGAACTCAGGCGGCTTCTAGATCCCTCCCCCGAACCCTCCGTGATGAACGGAGCCCTGCCGACACCGTGCTTTTCACCCGGTGAGACCCCGTTTCTGACTTCTGGCTGCCAGTACCGTGAACAACAGATGTGTGCTGTTTAAGCCTCTAAAGTTTGTGGTCATTTGCTATGGCGGCTGTAGGAAACTCATATGCTTGGCATCTAAGCAATGCTCGTTCCTGCCCTCCAGCTCCTCTGACTTTTCCCAGAAGCCTTGTGAGCAGCGGACATTCTCTGTCCTCAGTTTCCAGATGACAAAACAGAGGCGGAGGTAGAATTTGAACCCAGGTCCGTCTGCCTGTGGGTCCGGGCTCTGCCATTCTGGTACCAAAGCAGGAGCACAGAACAGGACCCTGACTTAGGCGGGGGCATCCGGGCCATCCGAACTGGAGTCAGGTCCTGTTTGGGCTGGTTGCACCCCTGCCTCTTGATGTCTTGGGGTCAGATTCCCTGCAGCCCTCAGGCTTTGCCGGCAGGGGTTCCTCCCCGGGGTAGCGGGCCCTGGGATGCCCCTGGTCATCTTGAAGGTGGGTGCCCCTGTCGCATCACGTCTGTGGGCGGCCACTTGCGCCTGGGGGCATGTGCATCTATGAGCGTCCACTGGCGGGCAGTCATCCGTTTCCTTGGGACGCAAGGTTTGGGGGTGACCCCAAGAGATAATGGGATCTTCTCTGGGGTTTTTTCCAAACAACTGCTCTCCCCCGTTTTGGAGGTGAGTAGGGATTGCGGGGACCATCAGAAGAGGTGATAGTAATCTAGAGTCCTGGTTCCTAAAGGGTGGACAGGAATTGTCAACTCATGCACTCCTCCTGTCCCATACCTTCTGTGGCTCCCTACTGCCTCCTGGATGAGTGACGCTTTAACCTGGCTCTTGCTGACTTCGACCCTCATTACCTGCACCTCCCTTTTCTCTGCCTCACGCTCCAGCCTGATCTAATTACGGTGCAGCTTTCCAGTCACTGTGCCTTTATCCATGCTGGTCCTCCTGCCAGGATGCCTCTCCGGGGTCTCTTGTTCAGACTGGCTGCTGTCCTCCTGGACGACTTCCCGCCTCTTTCTCTCAGGGCACCTCTCCCTGCCCTGGGGTTCCCCGAGCTCTTGGCCTGACCTCTCTCCTTCTACAGATCCCTTTTCCATTTTGTGTAAAAGTAATTCGCATATGCGTCCTTCTCCCTGGACTTCTCCAGAGGGCTGGGTTGTGTGGGATTTCCCTCTGAGACCTGATGGGCAACGTGCCTGGCACATGTTCAGCAAGCACTTGTGAATGAATGAATGAATGAATGGGTACGTGAATGAATGGATGCAAGGGCCACTGACCCACCGGGGTCCTCAGGTCAGCCAGAGATCCCAGTTGCAGGGTCTGCTATTGACTTGCCTCAGTTTCCTGGTTGAGCCACTTGAATACACCCTGCCTCACTTTTCCCACCTGTGAAATGGGGTCCCGATTCCTTCTCCAGCTACTCCATTTGGGGTATTGTGTGTGTGTGTTTAATGTTTATTTTTGAGAGAAAGCGAGACAGAGCGTGAGGCGGGGAGGGGCAGAGAGAGAGGGAGACGCAGAATCCGAAGCAGTCTCCAGGCTCCGAGCTGTCAGCTCAGAGCCCGACGCGGGGCTCGAACTCACGGACTGCGAGATCATGACCTGAGCTGAAGGCAGACGCTTAACCTACTGAGCCCAGGCGCCCCTCCATTTGGGGTACAGGAAGGCCACAGATCTTCGAAGTGGGAGCCAGAGGGAGCCCAGGAAGCTTCCCGCCCACCCTGGCAAATAAGGAAACTGAGGCCTGGAGAAGGGAAGAGCCCAACCAGGGCCAGCCAGTGGGTGCCAGAACTCGGCTCCCTGCTGCAGACCTGGACCCTCCATCAGGCCTCCGCTCGGGCTCTCCCTTAAACACACTCTGCTCCCACCCTGCACCCTGAGCCTTGGAAAACCTGAGTCACAGCTGGAATCGAGGACCAGGACGGGGAATTTTCCTTCTCGCTTCCAGGGGCCCCTGAACCTCCCTGACCTCGTCCCCTTTGGAAGGGAGGCAGGCCCCCAGCTCGCTGTTCTGGGGGAGCGCTGCAGGCCAGCCCTGTGTGTCCGTCTGTCCGCCCCGGGGGCCGGTCCTGGGGACCTACCCCCCCCCCCACCCCCCCCCACCCCCGAGTCAAGGAGGAAATGCCCCATCTGGGGCTCCCCAGAGCTGGAGGGGCGCCTGGGGGAGTGCAAGCTGTGAGCGAGGGGGGACCGTGTGGGGCCAGCGCAGCCCCGCCCCTCCCCTGTCCCCACCCCAAAGCCGCCTAATGGAATCAAGCTGGCCCCGCGGCCGCGGGGCGGGAGGAAGGAGGCGGGGGCAGGGGGCGGGCGGCGCCGGGCCGGAGCAGCGGCGGCAGCTGGCACTCCCCGACGCTCCACCTGGCGGGAGCACCCAGGCCTGCGTGCGCGGAGGGACGGGTGAGTCCCCGCGTCCCCTCGGTCCGGGAGCCTGGCGGTGGCCGGGGGTTCGGGGACGGGAGTGCCGGCGCGAGCACTTTGGGGCGCGTCTCTAAGTCCGCGTGCCTTCGGAGGGTGCGTTGGAGGCCGCGCGCCCGCGGGACCTGCGCGACGGGCTGGCGTGGCGGAACGCGGGTGCGCCGTCGCGGTGTCCCGCGGGCGCTGCCGGGCCGGCGGGGCTGCGTGTGTGCGGTTGTGGCCTCCCCGCGGGGGATGTGTTCTCCACCAGTGGGCGCGGGGGCGGGCGGCCCAGGGTCAGCGGCGGGCTCGTGCGGACCGGCCTGTCCCGTCTGTGGGGGAGCCAGCGCGTGCCCGGGGGCTGGGTATGCGCTCTCGGGGCCGGACGGGCGGCCCGGCGTGGGGCTGTCGTGCGCCCTGTGTGCATCCGCGCCGGGGGGGCGGGGGGGGGGCGTGCAAACTTTCTGGGGTGTCTGGGCGTATGCGTGTCCCCGTTGCCGTGCGTGTGCGTTGTAGTGTGTGTGTGTCTGCGTTGTGCGTCCGTATCTTGTGTGTCCGCGCTGCTGCTGCTGCTCTGTGTGCCTGTGTCTTTTGAGCCTCAGGACTCCCCTTCCCTGTCCCGGCCTCCCTTCCAAGGGACCCAAGCCCCTGTCCTCGGCTGCCCCGGGGCGTGGGGCGGGGGCGCCTAGCGATTCAGCCAGACCCCTCCCCCAACAGCCGCTAATTGAAGCCAGGTTTTTGTGGGCTGCCCCTCCCCCTCTGGCCACGAGTCTCTGGGTGGGGGTGGGGCAGTGACTCGCCTCCCAGCCTCAGGTACCCAGGCCCTGGGGGGGGGGGGGATTTGCAGCACCCGTGTATGCCCCAGGCACATTTAAGGCCGCAAGCCCCAGTGAGATTGGCGCTGGAGGAGGCCCTGCTCCAAGCTGGGGGTCCTGCACCACCATGCGGCCCCCACTAATTAATTGATAACCAACTCCTCATCTGGCACTGCCGTGGACAATAGACCCGAGAGGTGGCCCTTATCCCCATCATACAGATGGGGACACCGAGGCTCACAGAGGTGACATGCCCCACTCCGGGACACATAGCTGGGCAGTGAGCGGCCTCCTCTGGGGTGTTCGGACCCGCTTCCCTTCAGGGCTCTGCCTCAACTGGTTGTGTGATCCTGGGCAGGCCATTCCCAGCCTCGGGGGCGAATTTCCTCTTGGGTAAAATGACAGGGGTTGGCCTGACGCCAGCTTCCAATGGCCTGGAGCTGAGTTTCCGAGCCCCGGAAAAAAATGAGGACTCAGGAGGCTAGGCTCACCTTCTCCCAGAAAGGAGGTGGGGACGGCCGGCAGAGTGATCACTTCAGAGCTGTCCAGGCCACGGTTCCCACTCTATAGAGGGGAAACTGAGGCCCAGAGAGGGCAGTGGCTCGTCGGATAGGGTCACACCTTGCCTTTGAGGCCCGACCGGCTTCCCACCCCGCCTGCACCTTTCCGGGGGAGCCAGGCTGTGGGGTGTGGGGGACCCGAGAGTCGGGGTCTCGGCCTTTAACGGCCAGTGATAGCCTGTGTGGCCTCTTTCCTTATCCTCTGTCCCTGACCCCAAGGTTCTGCGGGGGAGGGGAGCCCTTCCCTCTATCCAGCTGGGTGGTGTGTGTGTGTGTGTGTGTGTGTGTGTGTGTGTGTGTGTGTCTGCACGCGCATGCGCCCTGGATTCCTGGGTGGCCAGAGCTGAGATTTCACTCAACAGGGTAAAAAAGTTGATCATTTCCTCGGCGGGGGAGGGGGGGGGCAGTGAGCCAGTTTACACATCAGGTAAGGAAATCATTTTTAATCATTTGCCTGCTTGGAGGATGCCGCCACTAGTCCTGGGCTCTGCTGGGGTCCAAACGTGGCTGCTCTGGAGCCCGCCCTTTCCCGGGTGCTCTGTGCCAGCTGCCTTCTCCACGTTATCTCACCCGGTCCTTAGGGCCTGTGGTCACCTCCCCGCCGCCTGCCCACTGTACAGACGGGGAAAGTGAGGCGCGGAGGGATCGGACCACAGCGCTCGACCAGGTGGAGCCAGGGTTCCAGCCGCTTCGCTGGCGGCAGGCCCTCCCAGGACAGCCCCCTGGGCACCCCCCGGGGGGTAGTAGTTGTGGTGAGAAGCTTCAGCCGCCACCACGAAAGGTCTCTCTCAGGCAGGGAGGTGACTGGTGGACAGAGACCCCAGAGATCAAAGGTGTCCGTGGGGACCTTTGCTAACAAGTGCGCGGGGGCTGGGGGTGCTGGGTCCGTCCGTGTTGCAGCGGACAAGTAGTGTCTCCCAGGGTGCCGGCTCGTTTCTGGGCCGGCCCCGGGCACATAAGAGTGTGTGGTGTGTGTGTGAGTGTGTGTGAGTGTGTGTAGTCTGAGTCACACAGAGGAAGGTTAACACCCCGGCTCTGACACTCCCCTCCGTGTGTCCCTGGGCAAGTCACTGTCGCCTGGGCCAGTCAGGCAGAGCCGGCAGGTGTTGGCCCCCAGGGCTGAACCGTAGAGTGGCTCTGGGGCGGGGCCCCCGGCAAAGGGGGCGGGGCTTTCCCCCCCCCCCGCCCCCCAGTGGAAAGCCCAGGGTCATCAGCTCATTATTCAAAACGAACCCCTGAACAGATTTGCCTCTTTTTATGCCCCGGAATTATCTTTTTTGTTTTCTTTTGTTTTGTTTTTGGCCACCGGAGGCAGTTTGTCCAAATTTATGTCGGTACAATTAATTTCCACTAACGATGCTTAATGGGGAGGCTTCGGGTGGTTAGGAAGAAGCCGCTCAAAGGCCTCACTCCCCTCACCCCCGCACTTAACCCGGTACCCCTCAAACGATTTCCGGAGCAGGACTTGGGGACCGGGCACTCGAGGGGACACGCAGTCGAGGTGCTGGGAACCTGACCTCCTCCTCCAGGCCAGGACCTTGCTCCGTGACCAGGGGCCTGCCCCTCACTGTCTCTGGGCCCCTGTTCCCCATCTCAATCCCTTGAGACAGGGTGGCAGACAGGGCTTCCTAAGGCTTTTCTTCGAGCTTCTAGCCCCACCCAGTGCCAGGGGCCTGGGCCCTCTGTTGGGTCAGGAGGGGTTCTCGGGGCAGCCCATGAGGGGGCTGCAGAAAGGGGCTCCTGGGTTTGTCTGAGTGCCTAGCCCTCCTCGGGCTGGCTGGGAGAGTCCGTGTTTCAGGAGCTGGTCTCCTCTGTAAACCTAGGCTGTGCAGAATTTATTGGTCAGCCAGGCTATCTGGGCCGGATGGGGTCTGGGGGTTCATCTTGGGAGCAGTCTTGCCACAGGGGAGGAGGGAGGTGCGGGGTTCATCTGGTTCCCGTTTACGGGGGGCCATAGGACTGGGGCTCCCGCAGTCTCCAGCTTTGTCTCTGGCAC
The DNA here is from genome assembly GCF_023721935.1 of Panthera uncia. Classification (NCBI taxonomy): domain Eukaryota; kingdom Metazoa; phylum Chordata; class Mammalia; order Carnivora; family Felidae; genus Panthera; species Panthera uncia. The sequence goes on from NW_026057586.1 coordinate 74,035,416, forward strand.
AAGAGGTCCCGCCGCCCCCTCCCGGGCCTCCACGCCCTGCTTTGTGCCTTGAGGTGAGGGCCAGCGGTGTTCTTGGCATCCAGACCCTCTGCTGAGCTCAGGGAGTCTGGAAGCTTCACAGGACCCCAGAGTCACTGGGGGCTGCTGGGGAGGGTTCCCCAAAAGAAGAAGGGCTCACTCCCTCAGTGACTCTGTTTCTTACTTACTCAGCCTTACCATCATTTCTCCCTCCCTGCCTGGATCCGAACCCCTGCCCTCTCCTGGCAATGACTTAACCCCTCTGAGCCTCAGTTTTTCACACCCGCAAAATGGGAGTAATAATAATAGTACTTCTCCCATCGGGTGGTTCTCAGGAGTCAATGAAGTTCTGTGTCAGAAACTTAAAATAGGACCTGGCACATGGCAGGCAGTGGAAGGGGAAGTTATTATTCATTCGGCCCGGTCGGTCAAGAGACATTTATGGAGCACTTACTGTATACCAGGCATGATGTGAAACCCTGAGGGTGCCCAGATAAGTAAGATTCGGTCCCCGCCCTCCAGGACCTCAGAGTGGAGTGGGGTGACTCACCAGGGGTCCCTCTGGGATCTCAGAGTGAAGGAGGGGGCGGGCATGTCCCCCACGTATGGGCGGACGGGGTCCATTGTGTGGCGGGCAGGGGAAGCGGCCTTCTGGAACACGTGCTGTTTCCTGCGCCTGGCCGCGGTCCCCGAGACCCCGGCGTTCCACCCTGACCTGTCTCCCGCCTCGCTTCCCCGCAGGTCCTGGACAGCATGGTTTCCGCCGTGGTCCCCAGGCTGCTCGTGTCTCTGCTGCTTCTCCTCAGGGCCCTGCCCGCGGTGGCCTACTCCGTGCCCCTGCAGGCCGCCTTCCTGGAGGACACAGGGGGCAGCGGGGAGGCCGAGGGCTCATCGGCCTCCTCCCCGAGCCTCCCGCCCCCCCCGGACCCCGGCCCTCAGCCCCACGTCTCTGGGGCCCCGGCCCACGCCCCTGGCGGGCCCCAGGCCCCCCACCAACTTCCTGGACGGGATTGTGGACTTCTTCCGCCAGTACGTGATGCTCATCGCCGTGGTGGGCTCCCTGGTGTTCCTGCTGATGTTCATCGTCTGCGCCGCCCTCATCACCCGCCAGAAGCACAAGGCCTCGGCCTACTACCCCTCGTCTTTCCCCAAGAAGAAGTACGTGGACCAGAGTGACCGGGCCGGGGGCCCCCGCGCCTTCAGCGAGGTCCCCGACCGGGCTCCCGACGGCCGGTCCGAGGAAGCCCTGGATTCCTCCCAGCAGCTCCAGGCTGACATCCTTGCCGCCACCCAGAACCTCAAGTCCCCCGCCAGAGCTGCCCCGGGCGGTGGAGACGGAACCAGGATGGAGGGCAAGTCGGAGGAAGACGAGAGCGGCAGCCGGGAGGGGGGCCAGGAAGCCCAGGGACGTGGGGTCCCGGGGGAGAAAGCCGAGGTGCCAGATGAGCCATGCGCGGTGGGGGCGGAGGAGGCTCTGGAGGCCGGCCAAGGCCAAGGCGAGTCAGAAGCGGCTCCTTCATCAGCCCAGGAAGCCAGAGGACCCGCTGGTCCCCCCGAGGGCCCCTGTGCTTCCGGTATCGCCCCCAAGGTCTAACAGGCCTCTGGGGCTGCTGGCCTTGACTGTCGGACCCCTAGTGGTCACCTCCATGGATGTGGGAAGGCCCTTGACCCTTTCCGCTCCCTGACACCCTCTCCTCAGCGCCCCCCCTCCCGCCCCCGCCGCAAATCCCAGTGCGTCCCAACCCTGCAGTGGGCAGAGGTGCTGGTCTCCGGCCTACCCCGGGAAGCTCCCCCCGTTCCAGGAACACTTGCCCCTGCAGCCCCAAGGGGCGGCACCCCAAACACAGCTCCTCCGGGGAGGCGGGGATGGGAAGGATCCCTGTTATATACATGAAAACACGGCCGACGACATGGGCCATGTCCTTTGGGAAACGTAGATCATGGGTCCCCCGTGACGGTGCGGACCTCGCCGGGGGTAGGAAAGAAAAGTCAGAATACCTAGGAGTTTTGGACCAGGGTGAATGGGACAAGGCCCCTGGGGCAGGCACAGTTAGAGCTACCGTAGACGTGGGCCTGATGAATCGGGAAGCTTCCGGGGGCCCGTGCGCACATCGCGACACGTCCCTAAATGAGCATTTCCAAAGCTGCGTTCCCTGCGGTGCTCTGTGGAAAAAAGATTTTGGGGTCCGATGAGTTGAGGAAACACTGCCTCTCTGTTCCCCGCACGCCCCCCTTAGGGCACCCCAGGGCTCTGCCAATACTCCAGTAAAGGCCCCGGTTGGAACCCGGTTGGTCTGTCTCAAACTGCTTTTGACCACAGGGTTTTTTTGACCACAGGGTTTTTTTTTTATCGTCGTCGTTGTTATTTTACAGTTACAGAATAACATCTTGCAGAGCACACTCTGGAAATCAGTGCCCCAGATGTTCCTGAAGGTGCCCCCCCAGTTTGTGGTTGGTCCAGGGTGAGGGGTACGGGGCCTGGGGGTGCTCGGGTCCCCTCAATTCTGCCAAGCATCTCTGCCCGGGGAAGAATTGCTCATCCTGTCACTGCCACCCGCATGGGATGAATGCGTCAAAGCTTTCTTGTCAGGCCCCCGAAGCTGGGGGGCTGTGTGTGAGGGGGCCCCACTCTGGGGGAGACTGAGAAGGTGGGGGCGGTTTCCAACACCCAGCCTGGAGCGGGGGGGGGGCCCTGGCCCCCCTCCACGTCGTTCACGTGCATTGTCTGGCAGCCTGTGCCCACAGCATTCTTTAGCTTTCGACAAGGGAGACTGAGCTCCGTCCTGATCTGGGGAGGCTCTGGGGGGTGCTCTTCCTCAGCCCTTCATCTGGGGCCCCCCCCAACCTCTGCACAATTTTTTAGGTGCTGAGATATAGCAAACCAGCACAATAAACCTTTATTCTGGCCCGAGTGTCGCTGGTTTTCTGCAGGGCGGGTTGGGGGGGGGGGGGGGGGGGGTTGGGGGGGGGGGGGGGGGGGTGGAGCCTTTCTTCCGGGCTGTTCCATGGGGTGAGGCAGCTTTCTGGGGGAGATACGGCGGGCAGGCTGAATGAGCAGATTCGGGAAGGGAGTGGAGAGCAGGATCCCCATGGGAAGGGGGTGGGAGTTCTTGCCCCCAAGACTGGGCACCAGCCTTGGACTCGCGGCCACGCAGACCCAGCCGGCTTCTGTGAGCAGGTCTGCTAGTTACTGTGGCTGTTGGAGAGCCACCCCCCTCCTTTCCCTGGAAATATGAGCAGTAGAGACACTACCAGCCGACGTTTCAGTCTCCCATCCTCTGGCAGAGTGGCCGAGGACTAGAGTCGGTCTCATGGCCAGCGCCATGGTCACCGCACCCTTGGCCTGGGGTGGGAGGCAGCCCTAGCCTTTGTCTCCTCACCGCCAGGCTCTTCCTTGCCTTTGATGGCATGTTCCTGCTGCCACTGCGCCACCCCCCCCCTCCCTGGAGCAGCCAGCTGGAATCCAGATGTGGCTGGGCTGGGAGCACGTGCTGGATCCCCGGGGTGATGGGGGCAGGGAGGCCATCCCCACCCCCCACCAGCCCCTCTCCTCCGCTGACCCCACATCCCTTCAGAGGGGCGCCGGGTTTGGGTTTCATAACACACAATGGCCTCTGTCTCGCGCAGTGGGGAAGGGCCCTCCCTCTCTCAGCCCAGACAGGCTCCCGCCCAAGAATGTAGGGAAAATCCAATATGGCTGTCTGCATGCTATGTGGCTCTGACCAAGTCACTCAACCTCTCTGTGTGTGACAGGCTCTCTCCTTGCTCCTGAGCTCCTGCGGGGTCCTAGGCGATTGGGTATGGCTGGGGTAGGTAAGACAGAAGTAGATGTTAGAGATCCCTGGGGAGCAGGCAGGGATGAGTTTTCCAACCAGCGGCTCCGTGGTCAACGGCTCCCCCATGAATCGTCAACTGGAGCTGCCACAGGACACGTAATGGGTGGCCTCAGTTATGGCCTGTGTCTCCCGGGAATGATGGGGGTGAGGATTAAGGAGGTAGTTTGAGTCCCAGTGCAGAAGTCAACCTCCCTCTTACCTCTGAGCTTTTACAGCTACTATTCCCTCTGCCTATGACACCCTTCCCCCCCCCCCACTTGTCTTGCTAACCCCGCCTCCTTCTTTAGCTTCCAGCTTAGATGTCACCTGCCTTTCCTGACAGCACCCTCCCCCCGCCCAGCCTTTCTTTCACAGTCCCCTGGGCTCAATGCTAATAATAATTGCTTATAGTTAATGAGCACCTGTACTTACCAGGCAGTGCTCTAAGCACTGAACATCATTTGCTTATTGGGACTCTCAAGCCTATGAGATAGACACTGCTGTTCTTCCCATGTCACAGATGAGGAAACTGAGGTCCACAGAGGTGATGTCAGGTGCCCGGGTCACACAGCCGGGATTCCAGCCTCGTAGGCTGATTCTAGAGTGAATCGGTAAATGGGCTCTACAGCTTTTTTGGTGAATGAATGAATGAATGAATGAGGCCCTGGGGGAGGAGAGAGCAAGGCCCCACTTCTGCTTAGAGCCCCTCCGGTGTGCTCCCACATCTTTGCTGGCGTTACCAGCAGGGCCTCTCTTGTGGGCACACATCTGGCCAAGCACCAGCAGAGGGCGGGCTGTGGAGCAGACAGTGGTTGGGGGCATGTGTGGGTTGGGTCCAGGAGAGGGGGAAAATGGGGCTTGAGGGTGGGGGTGGGCCGTTCCCCTGTTCCCAGGGATCCAGGAATCTGCCAGGGCCCGAACAGGCCCCCACTGTCCCGGGGCTTATAAAACCGCACAGCTGCCCCCAGGCTGGGAGTCTGGGGGCTGGGCTTGCTGCCGCTGCTGTATAGAGAGAGGGGGAGGGACAGCAAAACCACCCCAAGACACGGCCCCCAGCTCAGTGTGGGAATGGGGGCTGCTGGTGCAGTGTGGTGGGGGTGGGGGCGGGGCTGCTGGAGAACCCTCGTCCCCAGGCCCTGCGTGTCTCCGACCAGCCCGAGGGTCTGGGTAACCCCTGGCTGGGGGTCATGTCAAGGCAAGAGCGGGAGGGGCAGAAGTCCCATCTTCCAGGGGCTCTGCCCTGGTACATCACCTGTAATCTTCTTGGGGTGATTAAGGAGGTTTGGGCCCTTAGGATGAGATCTGCCTGTGTCCGTGCCGCCTCCGTCCTTTCTCGGCTGTGTGGCCTCGGCCATCTGGGCTTTCGTTTCCATGTGTATGAAGAGGAGATGATCCTGCCCTACCCGGCAGGGGTCTCAACCTGCACAGGGAGATTATCTGAGAGCCTTTTAAAATCATAGCCCCACTCAGGCCCACTCAGATTTTTTAAAGTTTTTTTTATATGTTGATTGATTTTTGAGAGAGAGAGAGAGAGAGAGAGCGAGCGCCTGAGCAGGGGAGAGGTAGAGGGGGGGTGGGGGCAGATGATCCGAAGCAGGCTCCTCGCTGACAGCAGTGAGCCTGATGTGGGGCTCGAACTCACGAACAAGGAGATCATGACCTGAGCCGAAGTCAGATGCTCCACTGACCGAGCCAGCCAGGCGTCCCCCGACCCAGACCAATGAAATCAGAGTGTCTGAGGGTGTGGCTGGGCAACTGTCTCTGCCTGCGGGTCCGTCCCCAGTGTCTCCCCAGCACCCCGGGCACACAGTAGGTGCTCCGCGTGTGCACACAGGTGCACGCGTGTAAGGCTGAAGGAAGGCACACGTGAGCATCCATCACACCATTTAACCCTCACCCACACTCCCCACAGAGAGACGAGCAACATCATCGCCTCCCTTTTACAGACGAGGAAGCGGAGGGTGAAGAGGCTTGTCCGGTGTCACACGGACAGGCGTAGCTGGGATCTGAACCGTCCGTCTGACTCCTCAGTCCAGGGTCCTCAGCCCCGAGCCTCCTACTTCATCTTAGAACTCGCTTGTGGGCCCAGAAGCTGAGCCCTTCTGATGCTGGGGTGGGGAATCCTGTTTTGTGTCCGTTGCATTTCATCGTGGGTCCCCAGTCCTTGTTTTAACGCCACCCTACCCCTGGGGTGTTGACGGTGACTGGCCAGTGCCGTGGGTCCTTCCTGTCTTGGTTCTCATTCCTAGAGGTTTAGAATCATTGAGTCTGCCCCCAAGGGGATCCATCAGCTTTCCGGGTTCCAAGGTGGCCGAGAAGCAACTGCCAGGGTCATCGGCTTTTCGTTTTCCAACCGCAACCCTTTAATGAGCACCTACTGTGTGCCAGATACCGAGGACACACCATTGGCACAACAGACCTGAGGCTATATTCTAGGGGAGGAGGTGAAAATGCTTAACCAACTGAGCCACCCGGGCACCCCGGGGAGGAAATGAAAATGACTCAAAGAATCCCCTAGATGCGACCACAGTGATTAATAACAGGAATGGCCGCCATTCACAAATGGACTGTTACACGCGTCTCTGGCGCTTTACTGATACATATTCATTCTTGCCGGTTTGCAGAGGTATAGCTGACGCACGATAAAATGCACATTTTTAAAAACGTGCAATTTGATAATTTTGACATAGGTGTAGGTGTATCTCTTAAAGCCATCACCACAATCAGGGTAATGGACATATCTGTCACCTCTGAAAGTTTCTTCATACCCCTCTGTGGTCTCTGCTGACCGCTTCTCCCCACCTCAATCCCTAGACAACTATTGATCTGTTTATGTCACTATGATCCATTTTTGTTTTCTGGAATTTTCTATAAATGGAACCATATACTCTTCTTTATTTTTGATTTTATTATTTTTTGTAGAGAGAGAAATTGTGCACGATCTGGGGGGAGGGGCAGAGGGAGAGAGAGAGAACCCACCCTCAGCGTGGAGCCCAACTTGGGACTCGATCCCATGACCCTGGGATCGTGACCTGAGCCGAAATCGACAGTTGGATGCTCAACGGACGGAGCCACCCAGGTGCCCCGATACTTCCCTGCTTTTTATTGCTGAGTAGTATTCCCTTGTATGGATGTACTATAATTTGTTTATCCGTTCACCTGCTGATGGACGTTTGGGTGGTTTTCCAGCTTTTGGCTATTACCAATAAAGCTGCTGGGAACTCCTGGTGTATTCTATTCCTTCTTTACAGCCTTCTTAATGAGATGGTTGTTATTTCTCCCCATTTTACAGATGAAAACAACAGACTCGGAGAGGTCAAGTTACTTGTCCAAGGTCACACAGCCAGTAGGTAGTTGGAGCACAGAATCTTACAGTGGGACAGTTTGAACTAAGTTACTGTAGGGAACTTCTGAAGTCCAGACAGTCTCAGAAACCCTGAACCAGACCAGCACCCCCGTGTCGTGCGTGGGCACCTGTGGACCAGACAGGGGCTGGGACCCATCCAAAGCCGACCGGGGACCCGGGGCTCTGTTGTGTCCGTCTCTGCCCTGCCTCTTCTCCGGCTCTTCAGCTGGTGTCGGGGAAGAAGCAGGCCTATGTGGGGCAAGACAGGGATCTGCCATGTTTTCAGGAGGTTTTAATTTCAGGATTCCTCTGGCTGCTCAGAAAAAGCCTGGAGGATCTGGCAGTGGCTCCAGGGCCCGGGGGGGTTCCTCTGCAGCTGCTTCCCGCCCCCCCCCCCCCAGCCAAATGGGTCCAGGGTTTATAGCGGCAGCTGCAAAGTATAAAATAGTCCTGCTCGTAAATCTGCTCTCGCCGGGGTCCCTGATGCCAGAGGCCTCTGCGGTGCCAGGCATGGGCATCCCACCACCCGCTGGGGCCCTGCAGGGGCCACCTAGGGGTGCCCTGGGAGGGTGGAGGGTCCAGGTCTATGGGTGGCCACCTGGGACCTCTGCCTTTGGCTTTGGGGAGCCAGACTCAGCCAGGGGGGCTGGAGGGGGAAAAAGAGAGACTGGGCTTGTACCGGGGTGGAGGACTGGGGACTGCAAGGGGAGGGGGACGTAGTGGGATGCGGAAATAAGGAACTTGGAGACCCAGTCACGCCCCTTCTAGCTGCATGGCCTTGGGCAAGTCAGCTTACCTCTGAGCTATGGGTTCTTCACTTGTAAAGCCCCTGGACCACAGCCTTTGCCCTGGCTCCCCCACCCGCCAGAATGCTGCAAGGTTAATAGACGTGAACGCACCTTACAGCGTGTGGGACGGTGGAGCCTGCTGGTTAGGGGTACAGGCTTCCCATGAGCTGGGTTCCAATCTCAGCTCTGCCACCACCCGGCTGTGTGACCTCGGGCAAGTCACTAAACCTCTCTGAGCCTGAGTTTCCTCAGCTGTGAGATGGGAATAATGGTGGCCCTTGCCTCGGAGGGGCGGTGGGAGTTGGGGTCATTCACTTAAAATGCTTAGAGCAGGCCCCCCACGGGTGCTCAGTGAATGTGAGCTTCTGCTAGCTGTCAACTGTGAAGTGCTGTGCCCAGAGAAAAGGGCGGAAACTTCTGTCTCTAAGCGTCCAGCTGTTCTGAGAGTCACCTCTTCTTTCCAGATCTAGGTTTAGAAGCTCCAGAGTCACAAGATCAGCGATTCTCAGACGCTTGAAACTTTGGCGTTATAACGTCTTTTCTTGGGGTGGGGGCAGGGCAGAGGGGCCTGGAAGTGTCCGGTGAGAGCAGAGCAGAGCCAGCAGCCAGGGAAGTCCCGTGAACTCCAAGGAGGGGGTGAAGGATGTGGCCAGAGAGAAGAGACAGGCTCGTGCCGCCCTTTGGGGAAGGACCCCGCAACCCCGTGTGCCCCTCTGCAGGGGTCTGGCGCCTGGCGGGGGCCAGGGGTCATGTGACAGCTGTTCCCTGTCTCCCTCCGAGGTGCGGTGACCCCAGTTAGGGCTTAGATATTGTCTGGGCCAGTGCGGCTGGAGACGCGGCTGACAACAGGGTTAGGGGAGCCCAGGAACTTGGGCCCATCTGGGGCAGGTGCCAAGGCCATCTCTGGGGGGTTGGAAAGGTTGGGGAGGGGTGGTATCCAGCTGGATTCGCTGCCGGGTGACCTAGAATATCACCCCTCCCCTCTCTGTTGTGTTCCCGTCTATAAAACAAGCCAAATACTTATCAGCACTGACTCTGGGCAGGACACTCCTTCAGGAGCAGTGGGGGAAGGACTTAAGGTGTCTGCATCCCACAAGACTTGGATCCAAACCCGAGTTCGAATTCCACTTCCAGGCAGTGTGACCTTAGGCAGTTTCCGCCCCCTTTTGGAGCCTCAGCGCCTCACCTGTGAAACCACAGATCCTGCCCTGTCGCGAGGCTCAGATGAGAAAATGCTCCTAGAGCTCACGGCCTGGGGCCCGGGAGGGAGAAAGGGCTCCGTTTCTGATTATCTTTGTTGCTCCTGCTGCCAGGAAGCCCCAGAGAGGGAACGGCAGGCAGTTCTGATCTCTGAGATTCTGCGGCTTCCCTGCCCAGCTGCACTGCAGGTCAGAGCCCAGTACAGAGCTGGGTAAGCAGTAGGTGCTCAATGCATGCTGAGCCCAATGAATCCCTTCAAGTTGCTCTCTGAAGGAGGAGCGGAAAGGAAGAGTGACGTTGGGAGGTGGGACACCTCTCCTGCACCTGCCCTGGGGAAGGTTGTGGGACGAGGCTCTCCGAGAGACCCCTTTGGCCCCCAGATCTCCTACTTGTATCCTTTGTCAGTGTTGAAATCCCCCTGTTGGGTCCACTTTCCGTCACTGCTTGAGTACCCGGTGCGTAGCAGGCACAGCGCTAAGCGCTTTCTATGCATTGGGTCCTCACAAAGCTGAGGGAGGCACGGGTATTATCCACCGTTTCACAGAGGAAGGCACGGAAACTCAGAGAGGTGAAGTGACTTGCCCAAGGTCACACTTCTGCAATCCTGTTCCCGAATGAATGAATGAATGCATGAATGAGTGCGTGAATGCAGGGCAAGCAGGCTTGCAGGAGAGGCCCGCGTCCATTGTGCCCACACCCCTGCAGCTCAGCTGGGGCAGCAGGAGGTGCCGCGGCGCTCGGGTCTGCAGGCAGAAAGGCGGCCAAGAGGCCCCGCCGCGCGTCAGGCCCTTCCGCCTCACACACGGCGCATGCGCGCACCTGCAGGGCGGGCGCTCTCGCTTGCTGGTGGAGCGGGTGCCCGAGCCTCTGGCAGCACGGCCCTGCGGACAGGGTGTCCCCACGTTCCCGAGTGCGCCGTCGGGGCTGGCCTGAGGTCACGTGGCGGGGGAAGGACCAGCTGGCCTTGGGACCCCAGCGCCTTGGATCTACCCAGGATGCTGCGCACGTGCGGGGACGCCAAGAGTCCACCGCGTCTGGAGGCCGAGCCCACGGCCCCGCGGCTCTCCTGAGACGTGAACTTGCAGGCGGGGGGCCCTGGATGGGCACTGGTCCCCGGTCTGGTGCTCCGGGGTTATGGGGGGGGAGGGGTGCAACTCTACACCCTCCCTGGCTGTGCTGCCTGGAGCAAGTCGCTTGCCCTCTCTGGGCCTCGACCACCTCTCTGGCAAAGGGAAGAAGACAATGCTCTGAATTTCAGACGGCTGGTGGGCCCCCAAACCCTGCGCCCTTGTATGAGGCGTTATTGCCGGCCTCTGGGGGGAAGGGCGGCTGGATGCCATTTTCCCCTGAGTCGCTCGGTTCTTGGACAAGAAGGTCTTGGGAGAACCTGGCTTCTTCCCACCGGAGAGCTCAAACTACCTCTGGCCTCCCATCTTGAGAGACCCCTAGAGGAATCCTTCCAGCAACTTCTGTCGTCTCCAGCATCTGAAAACTCCTCGCTGTTAGGAAGTCCTTCCTTCCACCACACCTAAGTTGGACGGGCTGGGCCTGAGGGCCGCTTTCCCCACGACGGCAGAGCTCTGGCTGGAAGGACGGGGCAAGCCATCGGGGAGCCAGTTAGAAACACTTTTGAATTTTTCCCGTGACCTCTCGTAAGATAAGAACGGCTTGTCTTTGTGCAGATGAGATCTTCACACGGTGTGGTTTTGAGTGGACCGGAGTGCAGATATACGGCCCTCTCCCAGGGTCAGATAGCAGCATCATGTCCTTGCCTTTCGCCCCAGAAGTTCTTACCAGGAGCCGGCCTACAGAAGTGCCTGCGTGTGGGCCCTGAGATGGGCCTGCCAGGATGCCCGTGCCCGTGTGGTTCATAAGTGAGAAAAGGGAGGCCGTCCCTGTGCCCACTGGTGTGGCAGAGTTCTAGCCGGCGCTCCTGTCAAGTGAGAGGATGTTCAGAGAGCACTTGCTTTGCGAGGCAAGGGCCTGGAGCATTAATATCATCAACGTTTCTCGATTTGCTTTCCACGTAAACGATCCCATTGGAAAAATCGCTACGGAGTCGCTTTGCTCAGCTTCGTTTAGCCCATGAGGAAGCCGTCCCTGCTCCGCGAACTGTTGACGGAGGTGAGCTGACCCCTCCGACGTCACACGGCCGGTGAGTGGGGGAGAGGGCTCAGATCCTAGGTCTGGCCTGGGAGCTCAGCCTCCTTGTGGTTTACCGACTACCTTACACGAAGGGAAAGAACGATGAGCCCCAGGAAGTGGCCTTGACCTGATGGACTTGTGCAGGCGGCTCCCCTTTTTGAGGTGTGAGCCCAGACTCCCGCTCGCCTGGGCTTCGGGTGGCCCCAGAACGGAGCCAGTTTCAGGGTCCCTCTGGGCAGGTGTGCGGGGGCCACAGCAGGCGCCAGGTGAGCTCATGAAGGGAGGTCACAGGTGGCAGAGCTGGGCGGCCCTGTGTCCTCACATATTTCTGAGGGTGCCCTGCACGTGCGTGTCTTTGCAGACGCACGCACGGGGCACTCCTGCCTGTAGGTCCTTCTGGTGGGATCACCAGGCGTAGCCTTTTCACAGGTGCTCCCAAACGACTTGTCCGAGGGGTGGCACCATTTCCACCCCCGTCTTGGTCCGGGAGTGCCCCCCTTCCCCTCCGTCCTTGGCAATGCCGCCAAGGTTTTCCGTCTTTTTCCTAGGTGGGCTGTTGGATTATCGGTGAATCGGGGGCTTCGTACAGCGTCCTTCTCCCGTGAGTCGCCTGCTTCGATCCTTAGTCTCCGCTTGTGTTGATTGCGTTTCCGCTGATTTTTCAACCCTGTTGAGCCACAGAATCCTTTGTTCTCATAAACTCTCACCAGGACTCCTACCCTAAGTTGGATGAGAGAAGAGCTGTATTTTGGAGGGGAAACGGGCTGCCCCCGGGGGGCACCTTTTCGCCTCCCTGTGCCCCTGCACGAGCCCCGAGTGCTCAGTGGAGCGTAGTTTGCAAACAGCTGGTACGGTCCTACCACTCAAGGTACAGACGGGCAAACTGAGAAGGGTAGTGGCCGAGGCGGGTCTCCAGCCCACGTCCCTGACTGTCGTCAGTGTTGACTGGTGGTGGAGAGTGATAGTGAAGGGTGGGGGTGGGTGTTGTGATAGAAGGGGAGGGGGAGGTGCTGGAGGAGGGTAGAGGCTGTGGAGGAGACGATGATGGGTGTTACTGTGGTGGTGATGGTGGAGAAGGTGCCGGTTGAGGAGGTGGAGGGGCGCCTGGGTGGCTCAGTCGGTTAGGCCTCTGACTTCGGCTCAGGTCGTGATCTCACAGTTCGTGAGTTCGAGCCCCGCGTCGGCCTCTGTGCTGACAGCCTGGAGCCCGCTTCCAGTTCTGTGTCTCCCTCTCTCTGCCCCTCCCCGCCCCCACTCCGTGTCTGTCTCTCTCTCAAAAATAAATACATATTAAAATAATTTTTTTTGAGGAGGTGGACATCCTTGCCTCGTGCCTGATCTTGATGGGGGGTGCTTATACAGTTTTCCACTGGGCATAATGTTTGCTGTAGTTTTCTGGTAAATATCCCTTTCCAAGTCAAGGACATTCCTTTCTATTCTTAGATCGCCAAGATTTTGTGTTGCCAACGGGTATTGAGGTTTATTAACTGCTTTCCAGTATCTCCAAGATGAGACAATTCCTTTCTCTCACCGGGGGGACTGTATGCAAACATCCCTGGGGCAATCTGAATGAGCCGGTTCGTTCTCGACCATGGACTCTCCCGCTGCCCTGCTCGCTTTCCCGGTCTCCCCTCGCTTCCTCCCTAAAACGCAGACACTTTTCAAGGCCTCAGGAGCTGGATGTAAGAGGAGGGTGAGGCATCAGAATAGAAATGATCTCCCCGTGCTGGGTCAGCGCTTTCTGCCTGCCTGACTTCTGCTGCTGTTTCCTGTACTAATCCCGGGGGGGAACAGCTCCCCCCAGCTTGTTCCAGACATAGCCCGAGACATTCTGAGGTTGCGTTAAAATGTTGGTGGCAGACAGACAGGGGGGGATCTTGAAGGCTTGCATTCCTCTCCGGGATGCCAGAAGTGGGGGGGGGGGGGGGGGGGGGGGGGGGGGTGTGGGGCGGGGGAGGAATTTTTCTTGGGGGGAGGTTGATTCGGGGTGTGGGGAAAAGGGCTGGTTGCTAGGCAAAATCGGCGGAGATGAATCATGTTCTGGCATGAGTTGGTTATTGGCTAAAATGAGAAGTTGTCCAAGTTTGTGGAATCTTTTTGTTGGAGCTGGAAGGGAATATGGATTCATTGGGTCCGGTCCCCTCCTTGTGCAGAGAAACTGCACAGAGGAGAAAGAGTTGCCCAGGGAATGAGAACAGGTCTTCCTTTTGCCTACCCTTTTCCGGGACCTGTGACCAGAATGGGCCTTTGGGAGGGCCTCCTCTGTGGTACACAGTTCCTGTTCTAGGCATCAGAGATCCAATGGTGAATCCTCAGACGTGCCCTCCCCAAGCGAGGTAAATCCAGGGTGCTGTGTACTGTGGAGAAAATAAACAGTATGATGAGCTAGACAGCAGGCATGGGTTTCTACCTGAGCAGGGGTGGATGGGGTGAGGTAGGTCCCAAACGGAGGGGGCGGTCTTGGGAAGCTCTGGGGAAGAAGGCTCTGGGCAGAGGGGCCAGCAAGTGCAAAGGCCCTGAGGTGGGGAATGAGCTTGGGGAGTCTGAGGGAGAGGCCACTGGGGCTGGAATGGGTTGAGTGGGACAAAAGGTAGGCAGGTAGGGCCTCCGAGGCCAGAGAGAGAGGTTCGGTGGGAAGCCACTGCTTGGCATAAATCCTGACGTCTCCTTTCTGCCCTGTGGCGCCTGCTAAGGGCCTGTGTTGTGGGTGAAGGAGCATCTAGTAAGCACCTACTGGGTGCCTGGCTGTCCTGGCCACTTTGATCACGCGACCTCATTTTGCCCTGTGACAGCCCCTCGCGGGTTTTCTACATGAGAGAGGCCCACGCTTGCTCGTGGCCACGAAGGGCAGGTGGCCCTGACCCAGACTCTCTCCCTGAGGCCCTCAGCTCTGTCAGCTCAGCCAGAAAGGGACTCGCCTGCACGAGCAGACCATCCTTTGGTTCAGCTCCCTAGAAAAAAGAGTGGGAAAGGTCAAGAGGAGACAGATCCCGGCGGCCGCCCAAGAAGGCTTGCCAGGAAGCAGGGCCACGCTGTCCCAAGGCTTTGGGGTTAGAACGGATGAGCACCCGCTTGAAGGGAGATGGTCCCCAGGGGCCCTGCTGTTGTGGGAAAGTGAGCAAGACGCTGGGGCTGCGGGGCAAATGGGACAGTGTGAGAAGCTCCCACAAAGCTCCTTTGCCCCCTGACAGTAAACCCCACAGATGCCTGAATTCCTCATTGGTGGTAAGCCCTTGGCTCTTCTTCTTACAATATGCAGATCTCCTCTGAACCCCAGATTGTGATAAATTCTAGAGACTGTCAGTGCCAAGCGCCCAGATACCAGACATGTCTGAGGGGCTGTCAGCCTTAGAGCCCCTCGTGGGATCGACGGGCACTTTTGTCGGGGGCACATTGCTGCCCATGTCCTCCCTCTGCCCAATCCTGCTTTGTTACCCACCCTTCTGCAGGTGGTGACACCAGGGACACGCCCAGATAAATACCCCTCATGCTAACTTGCATATCAGAGTCGGCTTCTTGGGGGAACCTGACCTGTAACAGTGACGTGCTATCGATGGGGACAGTGATGGTGATAACGATGGCGATGATGGGTATGACAATGATGGTGGCAGTGATAATGGGGATCCTGGTGATGATGACGATGGGACGGTGGTGGTGACAATGATAATGATGCTGGGGATGGTGGTGGTGGTGAAGGTGAAGGTGATGATGGTTAACATTTATTGAGCACTAAGTGCATGCCTGGCTCTGTGTCTTTTTTGACTGGAGCTGGGATAATTCATTCAGTCCTTACAGCGATCCTGTGACTTAGGGGCTAGCTTTCTGCTGATTTTTCAGAAAGGGAGATCAAAGCTCAGCTTGGTGAAGTGCCTGCTTAAAGTCACATGCAGAGGTCACGGCAGAGCTGGGGTCGGAACCCAAGCCCCCAAGTCCTCATTCAGGGTTGCTCCCTAAGTGACTCAGGGGGCCAGTGACGCAGGGCTGCATGTGGTGGGGAGGTATTTGGGTAGAGGGGTGTCCAGCCCAGTTTCCACATTGGGGCTTCCTTTGACCCATTGGCTTGAGGTGCCAGGGGCAGGATGGGAGGCCCCTGGAACTTCTTGGGCACAAGCAGCTCTAAGGGCAATAATAGTTGTCCTCACCCGGGGGGCCTTCTGGAGTTATTCTGGGAGCTGGGCTTCTCTGAGGTGCCTAACATGACTTTTCCAAAGACAGCTGGGAGGGGAGGGCGGTGGTGGTATTTGAGGCTGGGCCTGGGGCATAGCCATACCCTGTGGTTGGCCAAGCACCGTGGAGGGAGCTTGCCCAACAAGCCATGTGTGACAGAAGTCACATCTGTGTGTTTCCTGCCCTGTGCAGCCAGACGAGAGCTCTGCGTGACTTTGAAGGACTTAGTGTGAGGGCTGGTCTCGTGGTGAACATACCATAGGTTGGAAGCCTTGAGGTTGTGGTATTTTAAAAAGAGTAACAGTAATAGTGGGAGTAGTAACAGTAGAAGTAACAACAGCTACTATTTGTAATGGTAGTAATGATACCCACGCTCATAGTAATAATGGCAGCAGAGAGCGTGAGTGGAGTCGTAACAAGCAGAGGGCCTGGACTCCGGATCAGGCAGCCTGGGGCTAGAATCCCTCCTCTGTCACTTCCTGGCTGTGTGATCTTGGACATGCCCTTTAGCTGGTGGTTTCTTCATCTGCAGAATGGGATAATAATAGCAGGTTAGGAGTCTCCTGGGAGGAGCCAACGAGCTAATCTATAGAAACACCCAGCAACTGCGCCTGGTCCGTAGTCACGGCTGAGCTGTTGTGCGTAATCATAACAGACACCATAACAATAATGAACTCTATGTATCATATGCTTTATTGCATTCTTTCATTCAGTTGTCAGGTCAACCCGACCGGGTAGGTACTGTTATCGTTCCCATTCTGCAGATGAATAAACTGAGGCTTGGGGTGGTTGAGGTTTCCTGTTCGGGGTCCCACAGTGGCAGCCAGGGCTTGAACCCCCCCCTGTCTGATTCCAGCACTCCAAGCTCACTCGGCTTTGTGCTGCTGCTGCCTCCCTGTGTGGACATGGCCTTCTCTGGGGAGGTGGTTTTTGGAGGGGTTGGCTGATGTCACCTTGGAGGGTGGAGAAAGCAAGTAGATGGGCCAGAAAGAGCCATTGATGAGGGATGTGCTTCTCATCCATCTTCTGGTTGGGGCTGGAGGTCGTCTGCAGTGTCCCCTCACTCTACCGAGACTCAGTGGGACCTATAAGTGTCTTGTCGTGAGGGTGGACAGAGTCTGTATTCCTCCCTGAAGTTCAAGGGGCCTCAGTTATCAAGAGATGCCTCTCATTTGCTTGGCATTTCAATAAGACTCCAGGATAGAAACCGCTAGTTTTGACAGGACATGCTTAATGGGAGGTTCTAAAACTGTGCATTCTGATGTGGTCCCAAGTGGCCCAAATCCAGGAATAACATCTAGGGAAGGTTAAGTTAGAGACATGGTCATAGTTGTGGTGTGGTGCTTTGGAAGGGGTGGGAGGTGGATAGAGGACCTCAGCAGAGTGCTGGCCTTCTGCTTCCTGGCTGTGTCATCGGAGGCAAGCCATTTCACCATTCTGAACCTGGTTCTCTGTCTGTCCATCCGTCCATCCATTCCCCACCCACCCACTATCCATCTATGTATCCATTCACCCATTAACCCACCCATCCCCCCCATGTATTTATCCATCCATCCATCTACCCACCTACCCACCCACTCACATACCCTCCATCCATCCACCCTTCTGTTTACCCACCCATTCATTGACCCATCCATCCATCTATGTGGACACTTAACCCATGAACCCGTCCATCCATTCCCCACCCACCCATCCATCCATCTATGTGGACACTTAACCCATGAACCCATCCATCCATCCCCCCCACCTACCAATCCATCCACTCACCCATCCACCCACCCACTTATCCATCCATCTATCCATCCATCCATCCATCCATCCATCCATCCACCCACCCACCCACCAATCCAAACACCCATCCATTCATACACCGAATAAGCATTCAGGGAATCCCCTAGTAAGTTAAGAACTGTACCAGATGCTGGGTCCCATAATTAAGACATTGCCTTGAAAATAATCTATATAATCATCAACAGAAAACTAAATTATGGACCTTCATATATAGAATGCTGTGCAGCGGTGAAGAATGTAGCAGGTCTATAGGAACGGAGAGGGAATGGCCTTCAGAAATATGGTCAAGAGGAAAATAAGCATGGCGGAAGTGTGTATAGTATGCTACCACCTGTGTGAAAAAGAAACAAAAGGATGGTCTACTTAAACACATGTATACTTGGATATGCCTAGAGAATTTCTAGAAGGACACCTACGAAACAAGTGTTAGAGATTGCCTTGGGGAAGGAGGCTGGGGAATTAAGGATGGCAAGGAAACTTATATAGGACTCTTCCATTTCAGGCTGTTTGAATTTTTTTCTTGTGGTATGTTACCTATTTAAAACTGAAAAAAAGGGGCGCCTGGGTGGCGCAGTCGGTTAAGCGTCCGACTTCAGCCAGGTCACGATCTCGCAGTCCGTGAGTTCGAGCCCCGCGTCAGGCTCTGGGCTGATGGCTCGGAGCCTGGAGCCTGTTTCCGATTCTGTGTCTCCCTCTCTCTCTGACCCTCCCCCGTTCATGCTCTGTCTCTCTCTGTCCCAAAAATAAAATAAAAAAAAATAAAACTGAAAAAAAAAAGAGACTTAATGTCTGTGCAATGATACGGAAAAACAAGAGAAAAGCAAATTGCAGTGCTGTCTATGACACGTATGTGATTAAGAAGTATAGGGGACTGCGGGAGCAGAGAGGGGCACCTAGCTCTAGCTCAACCTGGGACAATCCGGGAAGGCTTCTCAGAGGAGGTGATGCCTGAGATGAGGCTCCCAGGCTGAGTGGGGGTTAAGGGAGAATGCCTGGTGAGGGCATTCCTGCCAGAAGCAAGGGAAAAGCCTAACCGTAAGGTTCAGCATGGCTGGGGCAAATCCATCGATGTGGTAGGAAGTTTGGAATTTGTCTGAAGTGCAACAGGCAGCCACGGACAGGTTTTAAGAAAAGGAGCGACGGAGTCACTTTTGTTTAGGAAAACCCCTCCGGCAGCCATGTGTGAAACGGATCCCAACAGTGAGGCTGGAGGCAGGGAGATCACGGCGGGGGCCAGGAGAGAGATGACGATGGCCTAGACTAAGGCAGACGCTGGGGGCCACCGAGGAAGGGACTCAGGAGCTCTTTTGGAGATGGGAGGTGACACCTCACAGGGCCATGAGCCTCCTCTGAAATAATCTTAGCAGGCTGATTTGCAAAGGGCGCCGCGGTTCTCGCCCGTGGGTGCATACTGGAAACTCCTGGGGAGCTTTTTAAAAGGTACCAGCGCCCAGGCTCCACCCTCGGGACATCAGATTTAATCGGGCGTCGGGGTTAAAGCAGGCTCCCCGGACGGTCCTGAAGCACAGCCAGCCAAGGGCCGTGGTGCTCGGTGGCGAGTTGGCCAGATGAACGCACGGGGGGCTTATCCCGTGTTGGTTTCCCTTCATGTGAATTCTCAAGGCCCAGGTGAGCCTCGGGCCCGCGGGAGGAATCTTTGATGTGTCCTGCCAGCGGGAAACCAGGAAGAAGCCTGGGCCTTGTGGCTTGAGTCAGTTTAAATAACGGCCCCCTCAGAGGGCTGCTGTGCCAATCGACGGATGACAAACGTCAGGGCCTGGGTGCGTGATGGACTCTTCCGACTTGCACGTCAAGATCTCTCCGTGGAGGTTTTCCTTAGAGATGCAGAGACCTAGCCTTAAGCTCATGGAAGGGTACGCGATGCCCTCGTGTGGTTACCACTAGACTTGTCTGGGGAAAGGAGGGTCTTGAATGTAAGTCAAAAAAAAAAAAAAAATCACTTCTTTTCGCTGCACAAACACCTACTTTGAGGTTTGGGCTGTTCTGGTAATCTTGCTGTGGCCGTCTGCGAGCAGCTCGTGGCGTGTAGAATTCTGGTTCGAGTCTCAGGGGATGTTAACCGGGACAGAAATGTCTCATTTTTTTAAATTACAGAGAAAAGCGGTGGGGAATTGCAGTGTGGCCACATATAATAAAGAAGGCAACGGGACCGGCTTAGCCTAGAGGGATGGTGAATTAAATAGTAGAGTGTGCCACACGGGACATTTTGACATGGCTCCACCCGGTGGCCCTAATTTGAGATTCTTATAAAGGCCCCAGTCTGTGGAGGGAATGGGCTTTGAAGTTCTGTGCCTTCCTCCAGGACTCAGAGGACTTTTCGTTTTCTTTCTTTTTTTTTTTTTTTTTTTAACTTTTGAAGAGTTGGAGATTTGAGATGGTTAGATGGTACTTTCTAAGATCACGTTTTTGCTAGAAAATTGGGCCTTTTTAAGTGGGATTTTGGCTGATGCAGGACTGTGGGGTACCTCAAAATGATACCCACAGCTCCGGGGGCAGATGAGGGTCAGGAGGGATGCTGGGTAGAATGTTATTCATGCCTGAGCCAGGGACGGATGTTTTAAAACCTCAGGTCACTGTACATGTGCAGACAGCTCCGAATGAGCTACTCAAATACCACCCCTGTGCAGGGCATGGCAGAGAATGGACAAAGGAAGTTCCCTCCCTGCGCCTGGGCTCCTCCACCACTATCCAGAACCACCCAGGCCATCAGAAGTCAGAGGCATTAGAATCACCTGCCGGGGGGCACCTGGGTGGCTCGGTCGGTTAAGTGTCTGACTTCAGCTCAGGTCAGGATCTCACGGTTCATGGGTTCAAGCCCCCATCAGGCTCTGTGCTGACAGCTCAGAGCCTGGAGCTTGCTTGGGATTCTGTTTCCCTCTCTCTCTGCCCTCCCCCACTTGCACTGTTTCTCTCTCTCTCTCTCAAAAATAAACATTGGGAAAAAAAAAAAAGAATCTAAAGGGGACCTAAAGTGGAATGATGGGTCTAGAAATCTCCATTTTCAACTCATCCCCTGGGTGTTTTTTTTGTTGTTGTTTACTTATTTTGAGAGAGAGTGAGTGGGCAATGTTGAGGGGCAATGAGAGAGGGAGAGAGAGAATCCCAAGCAGGCTCGCACTGTCAGCATGGAGCCTGATGGAGGGCTCGAACCCACAAACCAGGAGATCACGACCCAGGCCAAAATCAAGAGTCAGATGCCCAACTGACTGAGCCACCCAGGCACCCCCCCCCCCCGGCCTTTTTTTTTTTAAGTCGTACTGTCACAGTCTTTAGTATGAATCTGAATTCCGTCAGTGATCTATACATACCCAAATCAATTTCTTGGGTCAAAATTGTAGCTGAATTCATTTTTAAAGTCAAGGTTCCAAATAGCTGGGACAGTTCTCTGAAACATTAACAGCCTTTCCTCCCACAGGGAGGAATCCCTACTATAAAGACCTGTGCTAATTTATTTATCACATCGTATTTTAATGTGACTTATTTCTCAATCTATTAGTTTGCAAAGAACCACGAACAGAGATGGCCCTCTCCTTTCACCTTCACCCCATTCCATAAAATGTGACACACATCTGGCCATCTCTGTCAGTGGTCTTTACTGACCAGTTTGCTGAGAAAGGTGCACACGCTGTCACGGTTCAGTACCTGGGAGCCCCAGGGGGCTCGGGGCGGCACCTGGGGGTGAGTGAGGGATCCAAGAGACAAGGCTTACCAGAGAAAAACATGGTCTTACATTCTTTTATTATATATATATATGCAAATCTGTTTTATGTACAATAATTGGCTCTCTCAAATAATCATACCAAGGCCTTCTACTGGTAATCTTCGTCAGACAGGGTCAGCTGAAACGAGGTATCGGTGCACTTCGTGGACCAGCACAGCAGACTTTGTTCCTGATTTCAGCTTTGAGGCCATGCACACAATTCAAAATATACACAAACTGGGTTAAGGCGATAAAAGGGGGCTGAAAGAAAGCACGGGGTCTGGAACGAGTAAACTGTGTATTTTGCTTGCATTAGAGCCACAACGTGACCAGCAAGTGCTGTGCGTGTCTCAGAGGGTCTCGTACTGTAGTGTGAGGGGCTTCTGAACATCTACGGTGATCGTGTGGCGGGTGGACAGACAGCGTATATGACCTGCCGGTCGCTTCGCCGAGGGCTCATTTCTTCTCTGCCTCTCCTTTCTTGGGTTCTTGTTTCAGTTTGTAATCGGCCAGGGCAGCCTTGATCGCATCTTCAGCCAGCACTGGAAGTGGCACAAGGAAAGACAAGCTAAGTTTGGAGGCTCTACAGACAGAGTCTTAGGAATCGCATCTTTAAGAGCTGGAGGGCCGTGGTGCTGGGAAGGGCTTAACAGAGCCGACCAGCCAGGGTGCAGGGGGTGACGGGCAAGCCTGGAAAGCCAACCAGCCGTTTCCTGAGCCAGGCTGCTCCCGTCCAGTGGCTCTGGAGACACACTGGGGTTTAAATACCTGGGATTTGGGCCTGGTCCCTCAGCTTCCTGGAATGCCCTTTCTCTTCTATGAGACTGGGACACTGTTTTCTTGCTGGGATAGCGTGAGGACTTGCACCACGTGTCTGATGCATCGGAGGGACAGGAGAAATGGTCTCGTCTGCTCACGTGGAGGTCAGGAATAAAGGTGGTGGACGCTGGCTGAGCAAGCTGGCATGACTTACGTATTGCCAACAGGTGGCACCTGCCATGTTACTCTCCAGAGACCCCAAGCTTGAACACTTTTACTTTGGAGTCAATGTTACAAATGGCGCTATGGGGGAAAATAGAAATGAAGAGTGCTGGAATGACAGCAGCAAGCAAGCCAGCGGCAGAGAGCGGCAGCTGAAGGCTGCGGTACCCAAGGAGGCGGCCAAAAGAGGCGGCTGGGGGTTTTCTGAAGCCGTGTGAAAATGCTTGAGCTATGGCCTGTATTCCTGGGTACTTGAAAGTTCAGCTCAGGTGGAAAGAACTCCGGTCTCAGCAGACTTCCTGAAGGCTGTGTTCCACGTCCCTGCCCCAGCACTCTGTTCTCCTGGGGGTCTTACCCTGGGCAGGAGACCGGGCTCTCTGCTGATTTGTAACTAATGTGGTCAGTAAACCTCCATCAGTAAGTGAAGCTGCCATTTCTCTTCCCTCCTTCCCGTAGAAGGTTGAGAGAGAGGATGGAAAAAGCTTTAGATTTAAGGCAGAGACTGAACTAGAAAGCCACGTAGAGGTGTTAAGGCATCTGGGCTTTCGCTTAGGACAGCGTAGAGGGGACTAGTGAACGAGCGGACCTGGTCATCCCGTACACAGATGCAGACCTCGACGGGAACAGCGCCTGGGAAAGGACGCGACAACACACATACAACAGATGGGATCGTGGCAAAAGCTTTTCACCTTTACTGGTCTGAACTGGACTCCGATGGGGTGGGAACAGCACAGATTCTGGCATCAGAGATTGGGGGCTAGGTGCTGGCTTTCCCACTTAGAAGCCATGGAACTGGGGCGCTTTAACCCGAGCCCCGCTTTCCTGGTCTGTAAGAGGGAGACGTAATGACACCTTCTGTGGACTAGCAGACGTTTCTGAGGCTGAGAAATGATGCCACGAAGTGCTCAGCATGATGCCCAGCACACATGACCTCCTGGAAGATCCTCCTGGAGATGACTGTGTCACCTGGAGTTTAACCTTTTCAAGGCTAGAGACAGACTCCGCGATGAAAATGGACTTGCCCGTACCCTGCACAAATGCCAGCTGATACCTGACAAACTCCCAACTGCCCCAGCTTGTTGGATTCTGGAGCAGAGACTTACTGGAGCAGTGCAGTTTCACGGGGGGAAGGCAGAGCTCCTTGGCGATGTCTGTGTTCTTGATGGTCAGGGCTTCCTCTACCTGAGACACGTGAAAGACCAACAGTTTTAGCAGCGATGCTCTCGCTTAAAGAACAGGCAGTAAGAAAAGAGAAGGTCAGAGAGGCCCTCCGGACAGGGTGGTGGGGGAGGATTTCCCTTTAACAGCCCCAAAGGCCCCTCGCTTGTGCATGAAGGCTGCAGCTGGGACGCTCAAGGGTGGAGTTCGCACACCCCAGCGCCTGGCCAGGGTCAGCAAGGCCGACAAAGACGGTCCCACGAGCCAGCCAGTGAGGAGTCCCTTAGGGGTCTGCTGGAGGCCAGCGACACGAGTCTTTTTTTTTTTTTTTTTTTAAAGGCAGGGATTTCCTATTCTGGTTTTGTGAATATCAGCTTTACTGATGGTCTTATACCAAATGTTTAGAATAAATCCCTTCAACTAGAAGTGCTAAAGTGTGTCAGCGAGGTCAGAGAGATGGCAGATAGGCCAGTGGCACAGACAGGTCTTGGGGTGAGAGGTCTCTTTAGGCTGCTCCTCTGCCTAAAGGAAGACCTGTCTCCTTGAAACACACTGAAAAGGATGCCTGGGTTTGGCTGAGTGCCCAAGGGCACGTGAGGCGGGCCTACATGGCATGGAGCCCCGCTGCTTAAGGAATGCCAGATTTCCCCATCTGCCCCCCAGTTTCCCAATTCTGCTGACTTCAATGATTATGCTTCACATTCTGTTCCTAGTAACTCAGATAGGAGGACCTCAAGGTCATAGAAAGGCCCTCTTTCCTCCACTTTCTGGTCACAACTCAAAGGCCAGATCCTGGGAGCACTGGTGCCTTGTCTCACTTCCCCCTTCCCTGAGGACAGTGCTTAACAAATGACTTCAGAGCCACCTCCTGCCAGAACAGGTTAGGTGTGTGCTTGCCAGAGGAGCTTGCCAGCCAGAAGGCCTTGAGCCCCAGGAGGCAGGTGGCACGTGGCCTGGCACTCCACATTGCTGTAGAGCTGTCCAGCTCCCCAAGCACACCCCTCCATGACTCAGCTCCCTGAACTTGATCCCTTGGGGCTGCAAAGATAAGCAGCCCTGCGTTTTGGCTTTTCAGAGAGGTTTTAATGACTGGATTTTAGAAACTCCAGCTCTTCGCTGCATTTGGGACCTTCTACCTCTGCAGCTGCTGGGAAAGAGGCTTTGGCAGAGAAAAGGACGGAAAAGATGTTCCAGCCTCTCTCATTTCTACCCTCTGAGGACCTGCTGATCAGCCACCGGGATCACTGTTCTGATTTATTTGTTCACTTTGCCTCCATCTTTGCTGTTTTTGATTCTTTAATCCCTCTTTTAGCACAGGCTAGTTTGTTATTTCACGAATCCTTACAAGCCACCTGCAGTCCTTCCTGAAATATGATGGAAGGAAATAAACAAGAACACAAACCACGATATAACCTCTCCCATCCTTAAACTCCTAGGAAATTATAACATTATCAGCAACCTGGGAGAAAGCCACAGATTTCTTTGTAGTTCTTTTTTGTTAGAGGGGGAGGTGAAGATCTTTTTTCTACATAATTAAAAACAAAAGTAAAACCATCAAAATCCCTGAACAAATAAAAATGATCAACCCCCCCCCCGCCCCCATTAAAATACACCTAACAAAATTATCCATAATTCTGAACGTAGAGAAGAATTTAATCAAAACCTGAGTAGGAGAAATTTAAAAAATTATTAGAATATTTTGAAACAAAATCACAGTGACTCCCCGCCCCCAACAAGACCCTTCCCTGAATTCAGAGGTAGGTTTGTTGGGAATGTGATTTAATTCTCGCAGTTTGTAGGCAACCTTACCGTCTTCCCTTTTACCCATTCGGTGGCTAATGAGCTGGAGGCAATTGCAGAACCACAGCCAAATGTTTTAAACCTGGCATCCACAATCTTCCCCTGTTCATCTACTTGAATCTGAAAAAGAGACAAGAGTTAAGCAGTGATTCCTGGTGCCGCCGTGTAGAACTTGGGTTCTCCCCAAGGGCTTTGGTCTTGATTTTCACACTTTTAAGTTCTGGCATTAATGACTACTAAATTTGCTTTGCTGCAAAGGGCTCAGTGGTGAAAAGTGTAGGAACAACTATCACAACTATACAGGCCTGCCTGGTAAAGACAGGCTGAAGAATGTGCCCCCCTCCCTCCGTGTTTTGTTTTTGTTCTGCAATCCTAGCTTGCTTTTTGGCTATGAAGGTCTGCTGCTCATGGCTCTCAGTCAATCTGTATCTTTAAGCCCTGGGAGAGTCTGCAATAAAGGCCTCTGGTTAATGCTTTTTAGTTTGGCATGAAATGACATCTAGTGGTTCCCTCCTGCCTCCCGTTTCTGTTTTCCAAGACAGGCATGAAGACCTCTGGCAAACTTCCTACTCACTCCCCAAGGTGAAGTAGATGTGGTCAAAGTTACAGTTTACCCAAAGTGCCAGTCCCTCCCTTTGTGTTGTCTCCCATTTGGGGGGAGGGTTGATATACTACATTTCCTGTCTCACCGGGGATTGCTAACTGAACGGTTGTGGTTTTCCTTTGAAACTCTACCAAGCTGAGGTTGGAATTTAAGCTGAGACAGCAGAAAAGGGAGACTGGTTTACTCTGTCAGAAGGGGTCAGCATAGTATATTAAGAAGGAGAACTAACACTCAGCTCCCACTCTAATGACTGGTGACAGCAGCTCATCCCATCCTGTCCTAGGAATCCAGATGGAGACCAAATGAAATGCTGTACGTGCAAATGGTTTGTGAACTAAAAGATGAAAACCAGTGGCACCTGTAATTTCATCACATCACCACAAGCTGGTGCTCCCACCAATCCGGTTCCAACGTTTTTTGATGTCTTGTCAAGGGATCCTACATTCCTAGGATTTTCATAATGATCAACAACCTGAAATGAGAAGGTTAAGAGAAGACATGATCACTCTTTCTTGTTACCACCCCCCCGCCCCCACTTGATGCTAAGCTCCTTGCAGCCAGCAAGCAGAACCTGACAATCCCTGAACACCAAACTTCACCCCAGCAGAAGGGCTTACACTTTATGTCCATGAGACTTTATAACCCCGTCTTTTTGTAGCTCTTCTCCAACTACCTTCAGACATTTAAGATGCTGGAGAAAAATCAGCAAAATCATGTCTTAATTCCACAGGGTTTTTAATCACAAGTCATTGGGATCAAATAGCATTTATGTTTTTTCCAAATAAAATCCATCTTCAAAGGGTAATGATTACTGTTAACAATTTTAAAATGAATTATGGTCCAGCAATTGAAGGACTGCCCAGAAGCCTCAAGGAGAATGTTCCAGGAGGAACAATGCTATGGAATGCATTTGTGTGTGATAAAATAACCGTCCTATGACTGTTTTTCAAGGCCCTGAAATCGCTCTGGTGGAGCAGCGCACCCTGGTGGTTGAAAGGCTGCTAGCCCACGTTCGCGGAGCGTGTATTGTCAACAAAACACACCCCTGGGTGGGGGAGGAGCGAAGTCCCTGCGACCGTGCAGAAGCCAGAACGGAATGATAATCTGGCATACAAAAGGCTTTAATGTAACCTCGAGGCTTGTCTACCAGTTAGTCGTAAGTCTCCCTACCTTCCAGTTTGCTTTCCCCACTTATCCGACCACGGATTTTGACTCCAAGCCCAAGGACGTACAAAATAGTAAGCTAAATCTAGACTTTTTGCCCCATGTTGATTTACCGCGTCCTTCAGGTAGTCCTTTTCCGAGTGGGAGAGTTTCATGTCTAGGGGACTCCACGCCCTCGGAAGGCAAGGGCTGCAAACTACGCACCTATCCCTACACCCCCGGCTCCTTTCCTTTCCGTCCGCCAAAAAAGACAAAAATTAAAATATTGTGACTGTTGATTACGAGTCTGAGTCCACTCGGAGCCTAAGGGCTCCGACAGCAAGAACCGCACCACAGATGATCTCCGTGTGTTGGGCACCAGGCCGAGGACTCCACAAGCACTACCTAGCTCGGGTAGATGAATGCCAAGACCTCATTTTACAAGTGGGGAAAACAGGTTCAGCGCAGAGCAGTGACTTCCCCAAGGTCACCTGGCCAGGGCAGTAGCCTGGCTGAAGCCGGAGCCCGCGCCGGTGTGTGCGTTCATCCCTGAAGTCAGGCTGCCAGATTACAACAGAGGCCTCCTTCCCGGGCTGTTGCGTTTTAAGGCTGGGATGCCCGAAATCGCAGCCAGCGGCGGGGCCCACGGGCAGCGGTTAGTTTTATTTCAGGCGCAGGTAGTCACTGCGCAGCAAACGAAAGCTAGTCCAGGCAGAGGCGCGCGAGGGGACGGCCCCCACCCTGGCTGCACTGGGGGCTCCCGAGGCCGCGAACAGCCCCGCAACCGCTCCTCTCCAGGCCGGGCCTCCGCCGGACGCTGACATACCTGAGTCCCTTAGGTGGTCCTCGTCCTCCCGCCCCCTTGCCGGTGCGGGCCCCGCGCAGCCCCTCATCAGCCCCTACCTTCTTGTGATACAGCCGGGCCGGAGCCGACAGCTCCCGGGCGGGCACGCGCGGGCTTCGGAGCAGCAGGGCGGACGCCGCCCGCCTCAGACGGCCCGCTCCAGCCGCAGCCATCTTGCGGGCTTGCGCCTGCGCAGGCCGAGCGCTAGACCGAGGGGAGGGGTGCGCCCGCGAGTCGGCTCTCCGCTTAGAGCGCGCACCCTTTTACGTCACCGCGACTTCGCGCCTGCGTCCTTCCCCTCTGTGCACCGGTCCCCGTTTGGCCCCGCCTTGACCACGCCCCTCCGGGGGTGGGCGGGACACGGAGCTAAAGGATGGAAGGCGGAGGGCTAGTTCTTCCTGTAGGGTTGTGGATCTGAGGGGGTGCTGAAGCTGCAATGGGGACCCAGATTTGCGTTCACAAAGCCTACCGCCGGAGTGGGCGCAGTGGATCAACCAGTCTACTTCTCTTACCCCCACTTTTCAGCTTCAGGAGTTGAGGGTCAGAGAGATTTAGTAACTTGTCCAAGGTTGCCCAGGCAGACTAATTTGGGAAGCTCTGACAACCCTGGTTCCCGTGTGACCCTATGCGAATGACATCACCTCTTTAAGCCTTGATCCTGACTTTTGTACTAATTCAAGGACAATTCATTCATTGAGCAATAAACGTTGAGTACCTACCATGTGGCAAGGCGTTGTACTAGTCTTTGGGGATCCAAGGGAAAGAAAAAACGTATTCATTGCTTACATAATTAACCTTGCTAATGAGGGAGAGAGGCAACAAATACACATCAGTATTTTCCTACTAAAAAATGAGCTTGAGGACGCGAACACACCATGCCCTGATTTTTAAAGAAGTGCAGATATGAATTTATGTCTGCATCTATTTCTCTTTTCATAAAGAGATAATTTATATGACAATGCTTGGAAATGAAGAGTTTCTAAATAAGTGTAGTAATGTGATTTATTAATCGAGGTTTGCAGAATATGATCTTAAAAAACCAGAAAACTCACACATATATTTAATGCCCAGTAGGCACCAGGTATTACATAAAGGGGAGGAATCTCTTTGGGAAATGGGTTTTTCTTGTGAATGGTGCAATTGATCCTTCCCCTGAAAACTTGTTTTCTCTGCGTTTGAGGCTCGGTTACTGCGGAGACTGAAACAAACACCAGGTCGGGCTAGGTGGGAAGGCAGGCGTTTATGCCTAGATTCCTTTTGACCTTCTCAAGATGGCACCAAACCCTTCCCTTCAATCATCACTTCATGACTTCCTCTATGGCCTGCACTTCTGTACAAAGACTCAACTTCTGTCTAAAGTTGCGATGGAACATGAGCTGTGTTAGGGAGTTTTTCCTCTATGAGTACTTTTACATGTATGTAAATGTGTAACCGCTTTTTAAAACCCACGATCGTGTTCTGATGTAGCCAAAGAATGGAACTGACCGAAAAGGTTAGGAGCAGCACAAGCACCAAGTTTATTAGGACGAGAGTGAAACAAAGAGACCCCTGTGACCTGGAAGGGGCTCCTTAAAGAGGAGGCTCCTTAAGTCGTTGGAGAGGGAGGGCTTGTATGGGCTACAGTGGTGGGACCTTTTGAGGTGTAACCGTGCAGCTAATGAACACGGATATGGTCCCTGGCAGATTGTTCCAGGAAGTGGGTGTCTCAGACAGTCCTGTACTTTCTGCTCTATTAACAAGGGGCCACTTATCCCTATCTGCCCAAGGTAAGTCTGTCTCCTGTCACAGTCCCCCCTTAGAGGAGGTGACCCCAACTGCCCTTGGGGTATGTGGGTGGTGACCTCTCTGACTTCTTCATGCTGGGATGGGGCATGGAGACGAGTGGCAGCTAGAGTCCCTCCCTGTGGGGTCTGTCTCGTGGCCCCCAGTAAAGGTCTAGTGGCACTTCCATTGCTGGGTACACTGATAGGACCATTTGGAGGTGTAAAGGACTCTAGGCGAGAAGCAACTAACCAGGTGAGTGCATTGAGAATATAAAGTCCTAAGAGGAGCATTAAGGAAGGGGTTAATAAGGGAGCTGTTAGTGGCCAAAGCCAGCGCCAACAGTTGAGCCCTTAGGGAGCCCCACCAATTGGAAAGAGCCTCTATGGAGATGACCAGACTGTTGGAGGAATTGAGACGTGTGGCCATCTGTCCCGTTATTGATGTAGAAACAACGTTCTTCCTTAAGGAAGGCACAGGATCACCCCCTGCACTTGAGGTTAGCAAGTCTCAGGCCTGTCGGTTTTTTATTTTTAAAAATGTTTTTATTTTTTTTTAACGTTTATTTGTTTTTAAGAGAGAGAGAGAGAGCATGAGTGAGGGACAGGGAGAGAGAGAGAGAGACAGAGAATGTGAAGCAGGCTCCAGCCTCTGAGCTGTCAGCACAGAGCATGATGTGGGGCTCAAACCCATGAACCGTGAGATCATGACCTGAGCCGAAGTCAGATGCTTAACCGACTGAGCCACCCAGGGGCCCCATAGGCCTGTCGGTTTTGAAGTGTGACTCCTGCCAAGGAGTTCACCTGCTCTGCAGGTGTTTGTATCCCCTTGATGGTCTCCCTCAATGTCTTGGCCAGTTGTGCTGAGAGGTCTACGGAGGTGCCTCCTAGGGCTGTTCCAGACGCTCCCAACAATCCAGTGAACAAAGAGACCAGAAGGGGAGCAATAGCCACCCTTCGGACCCTGGTCAAGGATCATTTAGAACCTGCAGCATGCTGCTGGAACCAGGCGCATCATCAGCTGGGGCAGCTATGAAAGTGAGGAAGCACTGCCCTCTCCATAAGGGCGGCAGCGTGATGTACTCCCTGGTTCCACAGAACAAACCCTCTGCCACCCAGAGGTTTACGTGGAAGTCGTAAGTAAAGAGGGCTTGGGGTCTACTTGTTGCAGGGGGGCCCCCTGACAATCTGCTCCAAATTAGGGAGGCGTCTGAGTCTTTCCCGTATGGTGGATGAAAGGAAGCTGGAGGGATATGTTTTGAGGAAGAATTCTTGGGACGAGAGGAGTGGTGTGGACGCCAGACTTAAATTTGCTGAATTATAAGAGACGGTAGACCTTCTGGCTACACGGACATTGCCTGCGGTGCAGGAGGTTGTGCGCTTTGGGGGATACTGGGCTCGGAGGAAACGTCGAGGAAAAGGTGATATTTATCAGTGTTCTTACACGCACTGAGAGAACTGCAGCGGGAAGAGTTCCAGGTCTCCTTCTGCAGAGGCTCTAGTGACTTGGGATGTGAGATTACATTGAGATGTGGGGAGATTACCTGTGAAGAGACCCGTGTGTGGGATGGACGCTGAATTTTCAAAGCAGATTGGGAAGACGGCACTGGCGTTGAGGTGGAGTCGGTCCAACCGGGCGAGGGTGAGGGTACCACTGGACCAAGGGGTGTTGTTCCTTTTAGTTTCCGTATCCTCCTTCCAGGCTTTGAAGAACAGCCATTCAATGTGAGCGCCGGGGAAAGGACTGGTAGAGGAGATGAAGGGGGTGACAGTGTCATTGGCTCATAGCCACACAGACGTGGGGGCTGGGACGACTGTGCCTAAAGAATCCTTCCCACAGATCCAGCAGTCAGTTAAGATAAAGGCAGCGGCGATTAATGGAACCCACTCGAGGATTCCCTGTGGCAGCCGGCACCATAAGAGTGTGAGATATAGAAATATTAAAGCCCTAGGGGGTCATGGTGTTGTTATGAGACGTTTAAGGGGTGGAGCACTTCTCTGAACTTCTTGAAGAGGAATTGTAGGTCTTCAATAGTCTCACAGTTGTACTTGTCTCCTTCTTTCTGAGGATCGTCTGGAGCTCGCCAGGGCTTTAGACGAGTGTGGTGAATCCAAGCATCTCCTCCTGAAATCTTACCAGCAGAAGGGGTGGAGAGGATCACCAGGCAGGGGTCCTCTCAGGAAGGCTGAAGAGAGGGGGAAGGAGGAGGAAGAGATTGAACTAGAACTGGATGCCCGGGCTCAAATAGAGGTCCTCCTTGTATGCGCTGTGTGGTATTTTCGTTTTCTTGTAGTGCCCTCTGGAATTTGGAAGGAGAAATGACATGTTTGACCTGTTACTTGTCAAATAATATGTCGTTGGTTAGAAAGGGTCTCCATAAAGTGTCTCGGAGGGGCTAAAGCCAGACCAGCCCTGAGGAGTATTCCTCATTCACAGCAAGGCAATAGGCAAGACCCGTATCCAGGGGAGGCTCATCTCTTGAGCAAGCTTTTTTTAGGTGCCTCTTTAGAACCCCGTTTGCCCTCTCAACCTTTCCTGAGGACTGGGGTCTCCAGGCACAATGTAGGTGGTACCGAATACCTAGGGCAGCAGAGATGCCCTGTGTGATGGACCATTATCATTCTGAATGCTTTCAAGCAACCCAAATCGGGGAATATATATATTTTTTAATTTTTTAAAATGTTTCTTTATTTTTGAGAGAGAGACAGAGCACGAGTGGGGGAGGGGCCAAGAGAGAGAGGGAGACACGGAATCTGAAGTAGGTTCCAGTCTCTGAGAGGTCAGCACAGAGCCTGATGCGGGGTTTGAACCCACCAACTGAGAGATCATGACCTGAGCCGAAGTCGGACGCTTAACAGGCGCCCCAGATCGGGGAATAATTTCATGTTCAATTGTCTTAATTACTTCCAGGGCCTTTTCCATCTTACTGGGGAAGACCTCAATCCAACTGGTGAAGGTGCCCACCCACACCAGTAGGTACTGTATTCCTGGAGTTTTTGGCAAATACCGGCCAATCCTCCCCCATGAAAGACCCTGTTTGTTGGACTCCTGGAGGAGCCACCTGATGGTGCTTGGGGTTATTTATTTATTTATTTATTTATTTATTTTTTGATATATTTCTCAGGATCCTACCACCTGCTCAACAGTCTAAATTTTTTTTTTATGTTTTTATTTATTTTTGAGACAGAGAGAGACAGAGCATGAGCAGGGGAAGGGCAGAGAGAGAGGGAGACACAGAATCGGAAGCAGGCTCCAGCTCTGAGCTGTCAGCACAGAGCCCGACGCGGGGCTTGAACTCACGGACCGTGAGATCATGACCTGAGATGAAGTCGGATGCTCAACCGACTGAGCCACCCAGGTGCCCCTAGTCTAATTTTATTTCCTGTGAAGAACTTACATGTCCACTGAAGTGTCCCGTCTCTTTCCAGGGTTTTAAGCAGTTTCCATCTGGTAGCGGTGGGCAACAAGATCTTCCCCTTTTCATCCTGTAGCCATCCCGAGGGCAAGAGGGTAAATCGCCAGGACAGGGCTCTCATGGTTTCTTTGTCGCTGTATTGGGGTTTCAAGGGTTGTAAGGGGGGTTCCCAAAAGAGAGGAGCTATTTTGTTTTTAGGGGAAACACTATTGGCTGCCTGTTTGGCTGTGGCATCAGTCCTTTTATTTCCCTTTGCAACCTCATCTGGTCCTTTTTGGTGGCCTTTACAGTGTGTTGGGGGAAGAGACTGAGGTCAGGGGCACCTGGGTGGCTCTGTCCCTTAGCGTTCAACTTCAGCTCAAGTCATGATCTCATGGTTCGTGAGTTCAAGCCCCATATTGGGCTCTGTGCTGCCAGCGCAGAGCCTGCTTGGGATCCTCTGTCCCCCTCTCTCTGCCCCTCCCCCGCTTGCACTCTCTCAACAATAAACATTGAAACACAAACACACACACACACACACACACCCCGAGATCAGTAAATGACCTATCTCCTGATGGAACTCTATAGGAGTCCCAGTGGCTGTTAGAAAGTTTCTTTCTCTCCAGATGACAGCATGGCCATGAAGGACCAAGTAGGCATACTTAAAGTCTGTACAGATGTTGAACTTTTTACCTTCACTAAAGCTCCAGGGCCCGGGTGAAGGCTATAAGCTCCACAAGAGGAGTTTGAAGATGAAAGGTAGAAAATGCGGACCGGGGAGATGAGCCACGCTAGAGTGTCAGAATCGGAAGCAAGTAGCCACCTTCCCCTGTAGTTTGGGAAACTTATGAGTAGGACCCCTTGGAAGTCTCCCGGATCACTCCTGGGAAGATTTCCGGGGGATCAGTCCTGGGCTTCTCCACTCATTTCCCGAAGGGAGAGGCTGGTCGAGACAAAGAGGAAAATTGAGCGGGATACCCAAACGGGCGGTCAGGGGTCAGGTTCCGCCAGCGCCTTCAGGCGTCCACCAAAGAGTAGTTCGGTCAGGACTCATCAGTTGTTGTTTGCCCTCCCCTAAGTCCCGTGCATCGGGAAACTGGGTCTCCAACACATCCACGTTCCCAACTCCGTTTGGGGCGCAGCTGGAAGGAGACCCAGGGAACCTGTCACCCGAGGCTTTGAGAATGGCAACGCCCCATTCGCTCTTAACTGGCTAACAGGTGCCCATAGTTTGAGAGTTCATGTGAGATAGGAAAAGAGGGTGCCGACTGCTCCTTACTTACGGTTAGAAGACGTGGAGATCTCCAAGGAGCCTTCAAAGCTGTAACCGTTTTTTAAAAGCCGGGATTGTGTTCTCAAGAATGGAACCGACCAGCAAGGTTAAGAGCAGCACAGGCACCAGGTTTATGAGGGCGAGGACGAAACAAAGAGACTCTCGCCACCCCGGAGGGGCTCCTTAAGGAGAAAGCCACTAGGGCATCCGAGGGGAGGGCTTCTGTGGGTTACAGTGGCGGGACCTTTTGAGGGGGAGTAACCGTGCAGCTGCTGAACCTGGATAGGGTCCCCGGCGGATTGTCCCAGGAAGTGGGTGTCTCAGACGGTCCTGTCCTTTCTGCCCTCTTGTTGTTATCAAGGAGCCACTTATTCCTAACTGCCCAAGGTCAGGCTGTCTCCTGTCTCAAAAGCAATACAAAATTTCGTGTATTCCCAGATTTTCCCGTCACCCGAGGCTCACAGTTTCCCATTCGGTGGCCCGAGAGCGGGGTTTTGAGCAGGCGAACGCCGCGGGCAGCTTCTACTTTCGCGGGTCCTCGGCCGCCGAGAGAAGACCCGAGAGTCACTGGAAGCGCAAGATGGCGACGGCGGCCGCAACATCGGCTTCGGAAGCGGAGGCCGAGCCTAAGGCCGGGCCCACCGCGGAGGGCGAGGAAGATGAGGTTAAGGCGGCTAGGACGAGGAGGAAGGTGTTGTCGCGGGCCGTGGCCGCTGCGACGTACAAGGCCATGGGGCCGGGGTGGGACCAGCAGGAGGAAGGCGTGAGTGAGAGCGATGGGGACGAGGAGTACGCCATGGCTTCCTCCGCGGAGAGCTCCCCCGGGGAGTACGAGTGGGAGTACGACGAAGAGGAGGAGAAGAACCAGCTGGAGATCGAGCGGCTGGAGGAGCAGGTGTGTCCGTGGCTGGGGCGGCGGGCTCCTTCCCTGTGGTTCCCAGGCGCCGGCCCTTCTCCCCGGTGCCCGGCCCCCGGCGGTAATTAAAGCTCCCAAGGCCGCAAAACCGCTATTAATCACCGCAGCTCCCATCGTTGGGGCGCTTCCTGCTTGCCGGGTGCTTTGCGAGTGTCGTCCCCTTGAACTTTCGCAGCGACCTAGTGAAGGAAGTAGTGTTATTCCCCGTTTTCCCGGAGGAGATTGAGGCTCCTCGTGGAGGGAATTATCTTGCTGCAGATTACACTTCTGCAAGTGGCGGCCAGGCCTTGAACTTTGAAACGACTCCAGAGCTCCCACTCTGAACCACCCGTTAAAGTATGGTCTGCAGTAGCAATAAAATGTTATTCATAAGAGAGTGGCTTTTTCTTTCTTTCTTTTTTTTTTTTTTTCCCGGTAGGAATGACCATAATGATGAACTGCAGTACGATAGACAAAGTAACCAGCGGGACCGCGATAATAGAAACGGGAAGGTAGAGGTTTCAGCGGCTGGAGGCTGAGGTCCCAGTTGTAGCCCTTCCATGCTTACGGGTGCCTAGGCAGATTTCTTAACTTGTCTGAGCCTGTGCTTTCTCACCTGCAAATTGGGAGGAACAACTCATGCATCATGTAGTTGTCATAACAGTAATTAAAGGCCCAGTGCCTGGCACCTAATGGTAACGTGATCCCTAATTTGTAACTTCTGTGTGATCCAGGGTCCCAGCAGGAAATAGGTGGCACACTCGAATTAGGATAATTTGAGAAAAAGACAATAAAGGGGCTAATGTGTTTATAAAAGCGTGAGCTGAGAAACCAGGAGTGAAGGTTCAGTACCTCGGGGCTCCTTAACAGCCGGACCTTGTGACCACCATTAGGCCTGAAGAGATGAGGCGGGAAAACTGTGACCAGTTTTCTGAATAGTCGTGTGGAGAGGGCACCCGAGAGCAGGTGAGACACCTTTAGTCAGGGCGCGCAGCTGTAGTTTCCCATCAGGGATTGGGGTGGGGGAAGGAATACCCTGACCTCTCTTCCTCTCTCCAAACATCTGCTGGTGCCTTTGGCTGGCGAACCCTGCTGGAAGCAAGAGAGCCAGAGACCCCATGGATATGGTACGCACGGGAGGGCACAGGACAGGGAGGAGAAGGTGGAGTAGAATTGGAAGGGCAAACAGAAATCAAGCACATTCTCATTTTGGTGATGAAGAAACAGGCTCAGTGAAGAGTGAAATGATTTGCTCAAAGTCACTCACAAGGGGATTTGAATTTAACCGGGTTGTCTGCGGCCCCGATGCCACATCTGTATGAAATCAGTGATGGGAAGTTATTAACCTAGGTTACTCAACCTTGTTGGGTGTGAGATTCCTTAGGATGGCCTCTCTGGCAGTCATACTTTTGTTGTGAAATAGTAATGATGTCCGTTGGTATCGCTCATTCCATTCATCATCACATTTGAACGTCAAAGGAACCAGTGGGTGTAGGAAAGCGGTTCCCTGTTCGCTTTTTATAAATAAGCATGCTGGTGTTCGTTCAGTCTTTCGTTTGTTGAGAAAATGCCAGGCTGTGTCCCTGTCCCGATGGAAGTCTGTCCTTCTGATTTCTAGCCTTCAGCTTTTCAGCGAGCCATTAGCTCACTCAGATCTTTCTCTTCTGTGAGGCAGGGGAAATAGGATTATTGGTTTTAGCAGAAGGACAGGCTTGGAAGCAGAAGATTAAATCCTTGATGAGGAGAAGCATCTAGCTAGAGAGGAGGATGGGTCAGAGCAGAGGTGTCCTGGCTACTGGTGTCCCCTCGTTGCCTGCCCCACCTCAGGCCACAGAGGGCGGGATGGAGTTCGGAAGGGGACCACACAGGATGGGATCTGGCAAGTGATGTGAATTGAAGAGCCTCTTAGCTTTATCAGACTCTTTGTCATGGGGTCGAGGGATTGATTTTTCCCATTTTTCCAAACCTTTCTGCCACCTCCTCCTAATCCCATAGCCTCTAGTTCCTGCTGCCACGGAATAACTTCTAGACAGGCCTGTGAAAAACTCAACCTGGTCATATTTGCGAAGTCCAGTGCTCATCCCTGAGTGTAGTTTACGAAAGCTTCAAGTTGTGGTATCTGTGGAACAAAAGCAAGGGTTTCCCGTTATCTGTGTTTGTGCCCCGAAACTAAACGTGGTGCCCTATCGGTTACTCCAACTCGCCGGTCCCTCGGTGGCCCAGGTGGTTTAAACCAGGGGCCAAACTCACGGGGCTGTCGTGGAGCTTAAGTGACCTGCTGCTTCGAAAGTTCGTGGCACATTTGACGCATAGTAGGTGCTGTGCCGAGGCCTGCTCTGTTCTTTCCTTGCCCTCCCCCTGATTGCAGTGGTTGTGTCTCTTGGACCAGGCCTGTTGTTACTTCTCCACCCCTATTCCAGGTTGTGCCTCTAGGGAGTCAGGAAATCAACACATCATTTTCTGCGTTGGCTAAGCCGCCTCTTTCTTTAAAGCATCCTTTGTCGTTAATGAGGCTCTGAGACCAGAATAGACCTGTGTATGTGCTCATTCGTCAGTGCCAAGTGAACTCTGTGGAAATGTCTCTTAAATGCATCCTCAGCATGCATTTCAAACACGTACTTCTGGAACGCCTCTTCATGTATAGTATCTTCGTTGTTTGGGCCTAAAAATCAGAAATTTGGACCAAAGACCACCTTAGAGGCCATTTCTCTACTTCATTGACTTATTCTTTCTGACCTCCATGTGATATGCAGGTAAGGGACGCTTGTATAGACAGACATTACTCACGATGACTGACAAGGACTGTCCCACTCCTCTTCGTGCTCCAAAACCACTCTCAGACCCAGGTGAGTTGAGAGCGGTGGGTGACAGGGAGAGCTTTTGCCCCTTCTTTAACAAGGAAAGTACATTTTGCGCAAACTTCTTTAGTTAGTGTCACTTGAGTGCACACTTGACAGTCCATTTTGAAACATCAGCGTGTCATGACAGCCCGCGTGGCAAGCAGAGGTTCACTCCAGCGCCTTCCTGGTACAAAGGAGGAGAGCCAGGGGAGATCAGAACGCTTGGGTCCTGACCTAGTCCAGTCCTTTTTCAGCCCTTCATGTTGGATCTTGGGATGGGCTCCGCTTGTTAAATTTTATATATCACGAGCAGGAGAACATTGCTAAAAGTCTTAGGATTTAAAAAAAAAAAAGTATAGGTCATAGTCTTCCCTGTTATTGAGCCTTTATTGTCCTTTTGCGTGTAATTCGATACATGCAGAGCAGTTCACATCTGTAAGTTACAAAGGGGGGTAAGTGACTACTGCTTACCCGGCACGTGGTCGAAGAGTTAGAACTTCAACAGTGTTGTTGCAGGTACCGAGGGGTCTTTCCCCTATTCCATTGCCCTGCCTCTCCTCCCAAAACCCGGGTAACTACTTTCTTGAATCTGCCGTGCTCCCTTTTCCCTTAAAACGTGTAATTTTATTTCCCACGTATGCATGCCTAAGTCATCTGTTGTCCACTTTTGTTCATCGATGAGCTTTTAAAAAATATACCATGCTGTATGTAATCTTTTGGGACTGCTTTCCACTCAGCATCGTGTTTCTAACATTCATCTGTGTTGTTTGTAGCTGCACTTAATTCATTTTGACTACTGTATATTTAGCATAACATTGGGCGAGTATCCCACAATTTATCAGTTCTTCTGGCATTTGGATTGCTTACAGTTTTTTTTCTTTTGTCCTATTACCAACCAGCCACAAGGTACATTGTTACTGTTGAAACATGCTATTATCCACCATGTTTAAGAATTTCTACGGGGCACCTGGGTGGCTCTGTCGGTTAAGTGTCCAACTTCGGCTCAGGTTGTGATCTCACTGTTCGGGAGTTCGAGCCCCATGTCGGGGTCCGTGCTGACAGCTCAGAGCCTGGAGCCTGCTTCGGATTCTGTGTTTCCCTCTCTCTCTCTGCTTTCCCAGCTCGTACTGTCTCTCTCTGCCTCTCAAAAAATGAATAAATGCTAAAAAAAAATAAAAATAAAAAAAAGAATTTCTCTGAGTCAGTGTTTTTCAAACCGGGGTCATGGTTATGGGTCATGAATTCATTTTAATGGATGCAATGAGTGCCACTTTGTCATAGGTTTTCTGTCTGTGTGGGTCTGGTGCTGGGTGTTCTCTTTTGTTCTGTTGGTCAGTTTGTCAATCCCGTGTCAATTCCACGGTCTGACTCTGCTGAGACTTGCAACCTGGTGAGACGAGTCCTTCCATGCGTATTTTAATGTATCAGCTAGTATCTAGATTATTGAGTATACCTTCAGAGTGTTAGTTGAATGAAGGAGAGGGAAATATTTATTGCCGAAACGCTGTGGCAGGTGTTGGAAAAGTAGACACTAGTGTTTTTGTATAGACCTAAGGTAACTCCATACCCCAACCTCCTATAAAAGCTTTTTTAGAAAGTTAAATTTTCATTTTGAGCTAGTCGTAGACTTCCCTGCAGTTGTAAGAAATAATACAGAGCTCCTGTGTACCCTTTACCACTTTCTCCCAGTGGTAATCTTCTTAAAACTACATATGATGTCACTACCCACATGTTGACGTTGACACAGTTGACACAGATCAGTTCTGTCACAACAGGGGTCCTTCTGGTTTTTTTATAGCTGTAGTTCCTGAC
Source organism: Panthera uncia (assembly GCF_023721935.1). NCBI lineage: Eukaryota > Metazoa > Chordata > Mammalia > Carnivora > Felidae > Panthera > Panthera uncia. Next base: position 74,074,912 of record NW_026057586.1, read on the forward strand.
CTCTGGCCATCACTGTCTGTTCTCTGTTTCTATACTTTTGTCATTTCAGGGATGTTATGTAAATGGAATCATATAGTATGTAATCTTTTTGGATTAGCTTATTCAGCATAAGTCCCTTAAAATTCATCTGAGTGGGGTTCACTTCCTTTTTCTGGCTGAAAAGTATTCCACAGTGTGGGTGCACCATGGTGACTTTAGCCATTCACCATTGAAGGACATCTGGGTTGTTTCCAGTTTGGGCTAATAGGAATAAAGCTGTTAGGAACAGGTTTTGTGTGACCATGGGTTTTGTTTCTCTGGAAAAATACCCACGGTGCACTTGCTGGATGATAAAGTAATTGTGTGTTGAATTTTATGAGGAACAGCCCAGCTGTTTTCCAAAGCTGCTGTATACATGTTACCTTCCCAGCAGCAATGTGTGAGTGACCCATTTGGTTTTTTGTTTGTTTCTGTTTTTGCATCTTCTCCAGCATTTGGTGTTGTCGCTGTTTTTTATTTTAGTCACTCTGTTAGGTGTGTAATGTTTCATTGTGGTTTTACCTTACATTTCCCTGATAGTTAATGATCTTGACTGTTCATGTGGACTTACTTGCCATCTGAGTGTCCTCTGGATATACGTGTTGGTTTATGTCTTTTACCCATTTTTTAATTGGATTGTTTGTTTTTTACTGTTGAATTTACTTTAAGTTTATTTACATGAGAGAGGGAGAGCACACGTGAGTGGGGAGGGGCAGAGACAAAAGGAGAGAGAGAGAGAATCCTTAGCAGGCTGTGCCCTGTCAGCACAGAGCCCAACGCAGGGCTTGAACTCACCAACTATGAGATTGTGAACTGAGCCCAAATCAAGAGTCAGATGCTCAACTGACTGAGCCACCCAAGCGCCCCTTTATTGTCGAGTTTAGATCTATCTATCTATATATATATATATACATATATATATATATATATTTTTTAAAGTTTATTTATTTATTTTGAGAGAAAGAATGGGGCAGAGAGAGGATAGAGAATTCCCAAACAGGCTCTGCACTGTCAGCACTGAGCCTGATGCGGGGCTTGAACTCATGAACTATGAGATCGTGACCTGAGCTGAAGTCACGAGTCAGATGCTTAACCAACTGAGCCACCCAGGCATCCCTAGAGTTCTAGCTTTTAGATACTAGTCCTTTATTACATATGTGGTTTGTACATTTTTTTTTTTTTTGAAGTCTATAGCTTGTCTTTGCATCCTCTTGATGGAGTCTTTTATAGAGCAAAAAGTTTAAATTTTAATGCGGGCCAACTTGCTGAGAGTTTTTATTGTAAATGGTTGTTGGATTTTGTCAATTACATTTTCTGTGTCAGTGGATATCATGATTTTTGTTTAGCCTGTTGATTTAGTGGATTACGGTGATTGATTTTCAAAGATTGAACTAGCCTTGCATTCCTGGAACAAATTGTTTAGTCATGGCATATAATTCTTTTTATACATTGAGTTTAGTTGGGTTAAGTGTTCCTCTCCACACTGCGTTGGCTGTATCCTTAATTTATTGTATTTTCATTTTCATTCAGTAGTGTGTGTTTTTGTTTTCCTCGATACTTCTTCTTTGATCCATGGGTTATTTAGAAGTATATCACTTTGTTTCCAAATGTTTAAAGATTTCCCCATTTTTACTGATTTTTGATTTAATTCTATAGTCATCAGAAAACATACTGTATATGATTTCAGTTTTTTGAAAATTTGTTGAGGTTTGTCTTATGGCCTGTGATTTAGTCTCAGTGAATGTTCCATGGGCCCTTGAGGGAAAAAAAGGTGTATTCTGTTGCTCTTGGATGGAGTGTTCTATATATGTTGATTAGATCATGTTGGTTGATGATACTGAGTTCTGTGTCCTTGCTGATTATCTGTCCAGTACTACTACAGTTGCTGAAGTGGAGAATGTTGAAGTCCCCATTATAACCGTGGTCGTGTCTCTTAGCTCAGTCTTGCTTAATCTCTTTTGAAGGATCTGTTGTTTGTGATCTTCCTGGTGGGTTGATCCTTTTATCATTATGTAATCCCCCCCCCCCCACCTTTTTGTTTTAAATTTGAGAGAGAGAAAGCATGTGTGAGCTGGTGAGAGGGGCAGAGGTGGGGGGGGGGGGAGGGGAGATCTTAAACAGGCTCTGTGCCAAGCTAATGCGCTAACCCACAACCCTGGGATCATGACCTGAGCCCAGATCAAGAGTCATGCACTCCACTGACTGAGCCAGCCAGGTGCCCCTGCAGTGTCCATTTTTATCCTTGGTAATTTTCTCTAAAGTCCGCTTTATGTGATATTAACATAGCCACTTCTGCTTTTTTTGGACTAATGTTTACATGGTATATCTTTTTCCATCCTTTTCCTTTCAGCCTGCCTATGTCCTTGAATTTGAAGTGAGTTTCTTACAAGGGTTGTGTTTTTATCTGCTCTGCATTCTTTGCCTTATTAATTAGTATATTGAGACCATAAACATTAAGATAGGTGTTGATATGTTAGGTCTAATGATATGTTAGGTCAGATCGCCTGGCATTTTATTATTTTGTTTGTTTCCTCTGTTTTTTTTGTATCTTTATTCTTGCCTTCCTGTGAGTTCCTTGAACATCTTTTAATATTCCATCTTGATTTATTTGCAGTGATTTTTAGTATATTGCTTTGTATAGTTTCTTGGTGGTTGCCTTGGGTATTACAGTGTATTTAACTTACATGGTATTTGTTCTACCAATGAGTGGAAATCTTTCCCTTTAAGTCCCTTTACCATCCCTACTTTTAAATATCATTGTTTTGGGTATCAGATGGCCTTGAAAGTTTTGTTTCAGTTATCACATACAATTTAGAAAACTCATGGGAAGCACCATTCCTGATACTTGCTGGTATTTCTATACTTTCTGTTCCCTCTCCCTTCCTGGTGCTCCAAGATTTATCATTTCCTTTTGTTATCCTTAAGAGTCAGTCTGCTAGCGGCAAATTCTTTTAGTTTGCTGTGGTCTCAGATGTCTGATAGCTATATAAGCGATTTTGATTTGTTTTAACGTTGAGTTTGAAAAGTTTCAAGTATAAAAACAAGTCTCTGTGTACCTGTCACTCAACTTCAACAGGTGTTGCCATTCTTGTTCCTCGCAGTAGGGATTTTCATTTCATTTTCATTTCGCAGTAGGTGTTTTTGTTTGTTTAGTAAAAGAGCTCTTAACCTACATACCTGGCATGTGCTAAACCATGTTATGAAGCACCTTTTAAAATCCTTGCAAGAGGGGCACCTGGCTGGCTCAGTTGACTCTTAATCTCGGGGTTGTGAGTTTGAGCCCCATGTTGGGTATAGAGATTACTTAAAAAAAAAATTAAAATAAAGACAGTAAAATCCTTGCAAGAACTTTATGGAGTAGACCTTAGTGGTGTCTCTGTTTTACAGGTGAAACACTGGAGGCTTAGAAGAATTAATAAGTTGCCTAAGGTCACGCTTGGTATTTATTTTTTCCTTTCATCAGAAAGTTCCCGTGTTGCAGAGAGAACCCCACTGCTTTCTGATAGGGACTGTAACAGATTGGGAGAGCTTTGTGTTGATGAGAGAAAGCCTCATTCATTGATTTTTCTTCCTCTTCCTGGGGGTAAATGTTACATTGTTGTTTCCTTGGCTCTCCCAGATGGCCCATGTATTTGGTCTGTAAGCAGACATGTGCCTCCTAACCAGTGGTGAAGAATGCTAAGCTATTTTGATGATGGCATATTAAATTTCACCTTGTGGTGTTCTCCTTTTAGCTCTCTGTCAACGTCTATGACTACAACTGCCACGTGGACCTGATCCGGCTGCTGCGGCTGGAAGGCGAGCTCACCAAAGTGAGGATGGCTCGCCAGAAGATGAGTGAGATCTTTCCTTTGACTGAAGGTAACGCTTCCGCGGTCAGGCTGCTTTGATAAAAACGGAAGTGCAGGATACACATTCGTGTTTCAATGGGAGGTGTGCCTTACAGAGCATTTGGAACATAGAAATAAAGTGGAAAGAAGAAAGCCCATCAGCCAGTGTCCGGGATTTCTAGTTTCTCGTCTTGTAGTTTTTTTCGAAACATAGTCGTGATCATGTAATACTGACCCACGTTTCGGATCCTGAGTTGTTTTTTTTTTAATCCTGTACCACGATGAAAACTTTTTATGTGATTAAACTTTTCCCGCGTCTTTGTGTTTCCCATTCCAGTATTTGTGTATTTAATCCATTCTCTCAGAACTAGATAATTGTAAATGTATTACAATTAAACTTTTATAAACAGTTTTTAAAATTTTATTTATTTATTTTGAGATAGCGTGAGCAAGGGAGGGGCAGAGAGAGAGGGGAGGGAAATCCCAAGCTGACAGCACAGAGCCCGATGTGGGGCTTGAACTCACGAACCGAACCGTGAGATTATGATTTCAGCTGAAATCAAGAGTCTGATGTGTAACCGACTGAGTCACCCAGCCACCCATTATAAACAGTTTTTAATGTAAATGTTTTATACCTTGTTTGTTACAGGATCGTTGGGCATTTAGGTTATTTATACTTACTTGCTTATTTGAAACATAATTAAACTGTGCATCTTTGTGGTTCAGTCTTCACGAATGTTCGTAACGGATATTTTAGGGAGGAGTTGGAAAACTCTGGTCCCAGATCCAGCTCTCCCTGCCCCGAAAGCACAACTGCCGAGTACGGAAACTGAAATCAGATCGCCGAGGTTCATTCCTGGCTGTACGTCTTACTGCTGGGTGACCTTAAGTGAATTAAGTAAACGTTTTAAGACTCAGTTTTCCCAGCAGTAAAATGGGGCTGATAATAGTTTCTGCCTTATAGTACGTGGGTTGGAAGAGGTGTTCTGTGCACAACACTTAACAGATACCTTAGTGTGTTGTCAATGCTTAGATGCCATTTTTATTAATAATCATTACTGTCACCTACAGAATTTTGACAAAGATTAAATGGGAAATATATGTAAGTACTTTGCAGAGTATAAAATGCCCAATAGGTGTAGGATATTATGTTTCTAATTATTTGATTTGGAAGCATAAACCTTCTATGTGCTTGGTACAGGCTTTAAGAATGGAATTTCTGCGAACTGTACCAGGCTGTATAAGATGGGTGAGATGTTTGTGTGCCCGTGACTGGCAGTAAAGTCCCGGCTTTCGTCCTGCCCTTTGGTGAAGGAGATGGTGACGCAGGAGGTGCTGTTGTCTTGCAGAGCTCTGGCTGGAGTGGCTGCATGACGAGATCAGCATGGCTCTGGACGGCCTGGACAGAGAGCACGTGTACGACCTCTTTGAGAAAGCTGTGAAGGATTACATTTGTAAGTTCCCCGTGCGCTTCTTCGAGGCGTCTGCAGCGTCACCCAGCGGCGGCCTCTCCTGCCCTGGACCGTACTGTGAGGTGTCACTGCTCAGGAAGGAGAGCGTTAGTCTAGCAGTTAGAAGGATTGGAGTTTGCTCATCGTTCTCATCGTCTGTGGTTGTCATTTGAGGATATTTGGTTTTCAAATTCAAGTGGAAGAAATATTTCTAGCAAGATAATGGATATAGTTACACCTAGCACTTTTCTGGCGGAGAGAACTTATGTGGTATTTCCAGATGACTTTTACACATTGAATGGGTTGTTTGGATTGTTTTGGACAGAATGTTTTATTTATTTACTTATTTATTGTTTATTTATTAAAATCGTTTTTTAAGGTTTATTTACTTTTGAGAGAGAGAGAGAGAGAGGGTGTGCACTCGCGCACGAGTCGGGAAGGGGTAGAGAGAGAGAGGGAGACACAGAAACCAAAGCAGGCTCCAGGCTCTGAGCTGTCGGCACAGAGCCCGTCGTGGGGCTCGAACTCAGGAATGGCAAGCTCATGACCTAGGCTGAAGTCAAATGCTTAACCGACTAAGCCACCCAGGTGCCCCCATTTTTTTTATTTTTTACGTTTTTGTTTTGAGAGAGAGAGAGAGTGCGTGTGCATGAGAGAGAGAACCCCAAGTGGGAGCAGAGGCAGGATCCCAAGTTGGCTCCATGCTGACAGCGCAGAGCCCGACGCGGGGCTTGAACTCATGAACTGTGAGATCGTGACCCGAGCCAAAATCAAGTCACCCAACTGACCGAGCCACCCAGGCGCCCCCACCTTTCCCTCTTTTAAATTAAACATCTTTCTTCCATGTGTGATTTTCCCCACTTCCCGCCGTGGGCATCTCCCCTTGTGAGAAGCGTGGGTGTCTGGACTGTAGGCTGCCCTGAGGGAGAGGACCTTTCATGTACCTTTTTGCTAGCCAAAAAGAATTGATCGGTTTTTAGTTTTTATAATCTGGATAACTGAAAATTACAGGTGTTTGGGGAATATGAAATTATACCACATGCACTTCTAGAAGCTATACTTGTGTCTCTGTTCTGATGCTGCCCCTGTGGCTTCTTAGAATCTCTTGACAGCTCTTTAAGGCATGATGGTCCCATGTTTTCTGATGATCCTGTTACTCCTTTGTTAAGGTCTCAGAGTTGTCCTTAATAGCACCAGCTCTTTTTCTCCAGGGATCTTTTGTCTCTGCCCAGACTGTGACGTTTTTAGGTCCTTTATGGTTTGTAGTCATTCCGGCTGTCCGGCCTCCACTGCCACTTAGTGCTGAAGTCAGCGTGCCTTCCTTTTCCCCAACTGCTTCAGGGCTGCTGGGGGTCAGGAAGCTGGATGACTGTGCTTCTTAGATTATGTCTGTCTCTCTGTCTCTCTCTCTTTTTTTAATGTTTTATTTATTTTTGAGAGAGAGCAAGTGGGCGAGAGGCTGAGAGGGGAGAACAGAGGATCTGAAGGGGGCTCGGTGCTGACAGCAGCGAGCCGGATGTGGGGCTCGAACTCACGAACTGTGAGATCATTACCTGAGCCGAAGTGGGACCCCCCCACCGACTGAGCCACCCAGGTGCCCCAGATTATGTGTCTCAAAGTAGTTTTGAATGGGGACCCACAGGGCTTTTTTGTTGTTTTCAGGAGCTTTAGAACGTGGAAGTTGTGTCTCATGTTTTGTGAATGTTCAGAAACCACTATGAAGCCACTTTGGTCTGCTTCCTAGTTTTTAATTGTGTTTTGCACATTTGAAGATGCATGTACTCCGATTTCAGACCATCTGGGAGGCGTTCAGAGTATGCCTGTGGCCCTTTGGCTCTGTGATGATTTTGAAAATCGGGTTCCTTGGTCTTTGGAGAAGGCCTCGTGCAGGGGCTTCATGCCCTGCTTTGGAACCTGGAGTCCAGTGACTCATTATTTGCTTCTCGTAATTATTGTGGACCCTGTACCCTTGGCTTTTCTGAGTTTAGAATACTACTCATAATTTTTACACCTTTTTAGATTGTTTAAATATTGGGAAGAGTTGTGAGGTAATCTATTGAAAATTCCCCTCTCTTCCCTTCTCTTCAGAGGATGAGCTGTTTCACAGACCATCTGTAGACATGACTCAACCATCACCAAGGGTTTCTGCTCCAAGAGCTGCTCTTTTCCTTTTTTTTTTTTTTTAAGATTTTATTATTTATTTATATATATATATATTTTAACGTTTATTTATTTTTGAGACAGAGAGAGACAGAGCATGAACGGGGGAGGGTCAGAGAGAGAGGGAGACACAGAATCTGAAGCAGGCTCCAGGCTCTGAGCCGTCAGCACAGAGCCCGATGCGGGGCTGGAACTCACGGACCGTGAGATCATGACCTGAGCCGAAGTCGGACGCTCAACCGACTGAGCCCCCCCAGGCGCCCCAAGATTTTATTTTTTAAAGTGATCTCTACACCCCACGTGGGGCTCAAACTCATAACCCCAGGATCAAGAGTCACATGCTCTTCTGATGGAGTCAGCTGGGCGCCCCTCTTTTCCTTTTTTCTTTTGCAGCCTGTATGGAAGCTCGGTACTGGTGAACTAAAACAGAGTAGCTGACGAACTTTGGCTGAGGTCTTTGAAATAAACCCGTTTCAGCGAAAAAGCAAGCCTTGGGAAGACGTACAGTAATTCTCACATAGGCTTCTTTATTTTTTAAGTGTTTTTATTTTACAAGGTTCGTTAGCACAGGCCCGGGAAATTATTTTCAGGTCTTTGAAAAGTGACTTAGTGGGCAAAATGTGTGCAATAAGAATCACTGCCTTTCTGAAGAGTTTAGTTCATCAGTCTGCTCTTAAAAGCAGCAGGGGTGAGTATATGAAAAGTGTAAAGAGAAAGTGGGAAAAAAACCCAGGGCCACCAGGTCTTTTCTGTTGTTGCTGTGTAAACATCGTTACACCTGGAGACTTAAAATACAGACTTCTGGTGACAGGATTGGTGCTTTTAATTTGTTCTTTCACTTCAAAGAGTAGGTTTAAAAAGGAATCGGTGTTCAAAAGTTAAAAAATTCTGGGCTTTGCAATCTTTCTGAAGGTTGACTCAGATTCGTAACTATTTTCGTTAAACTCTGTTAGTGGATTCCTTCAGTTTTAATAAATAAGCTTTATAATCACAGTCGTATTACATATTACCTCCTGGCATATTCTGTTTTTGAAGTAAAACTCGATAATCGAAACCTAGTAGGAACATGGTTTAAGATACACTTCTTTTTGAGCTGCAGTATTAGCATCATATGTAAGTTGGGATGCTCGTTGATGTTCCGTTAACATTTTATATGAACTTGTACTGTTTTGGTGGGCACGTTTATTTTGCGATGCATCAGAACAAAAGTTTTGATATTTGGGTATTTCATATCCTGAACTGATTAGAACACTTCTTCTTAGGTCCTAACATTTGGCTCGAGTACGGCCAGTACTCAGTCGGTGGGATTGGGCAGAAAGGTGGCCTTGAGAAAGTCCGCTCTGTGTTTGAAAGGGCACTCTCGTCGGTTGGCTTACATATGACCAAAGGACTCGCCATCTGGGAGGCTTACCGGGAGTTTGAAAGTGCGATTGTGGAAGCTGCCCGGGTGAGTGCCCCCGTCTCTGGGCCCAGTGCTTGCCTTTGAACAGTCGGGGCTCTTTGTAAGTGGTCTTGGAGGAACACCGCTAACAAAATGGTCTTTGCCAGTCCCCTAGTGGGTGGGCAGTAGAGTAAATTGGTAGTCTTTGTGGAATAGCAAGGATGATTTGTTGGACTGAAAAGCAAATGACCCTATGATTTTTTCCTGATGTTTAAAAATACTACTATTTCAGTTACTGGTTCCAGGTGAATACACAAGAATAACCACGTCACTCTAAAACACACACACACACACACACACACACACACACATACACACACACACACAAACACACACACACGTATATATGTGCACATATACACATACATCTATATACGTAAGTGTGTATGTGTCGTGTCCAATAGTAACTGCAAGAGATTTGACCCCATCATAATTAGATTTTTAAAACTCTCCTTTACAGGATTTTACGGCCCCTCCCAGTGTCCCCTCTCCCCTGTGTGTGTGTATGCACAGAGTTAGTGTTGGCAGTTAGCGGAGCCTGCCGGCGGTTAGGTCATTACTAAAGTGGCGCTCTCCCTTCTTGGTGACATCCCTATTGAAGAGCCTGCAGCGGTGCCTCTAGCTCACCCCGACTGAGGCATCAGGGCCGACGCCTTTGGCTGACCCGGCCCTGCGCGGGCCCTGCTCCCGCAGTCCCCCCTCGACACTCGGGCTTGCCGTCCCCTGTTTCCACGCCGTTCCTTCTCTCTTGCTACGTCCGGAGAGCCTGCAGATGCACCCCAGGTGCCAGCTCCCCCGGGAGTCCTTCCCGCTCTCCTCCCTTCATAACGAACCGCAGCCTCCAAAACCAGCTTAAATAAAGCCAGCCACGGGACGTCGATACCAGTGATACTTCTGTGATGTCTCCATTCGGCCCCGTGGTAGTCATTTGTGTAGAATATAGTCCGTATATGCGTTTCTTATATTCCTTTTTGCTTTTCACTCCCTCTTAAACACTTAGTAGCAGAGACCAGTTTATTTTTGAATCCCTTGCAACGTTTGTCACAATACCTCATGCATAAGAGGTCAGAAACAGTTTTTTACTTTCAACTAAAAACTTGTTGAAATATTTTTTGAAGTAGGAAGAACCAAAAAGTTTGTAATTTACTACACATTTGCTTCTTTAGCCCATAGCTGGCTTCCTTTCCCCCTTTGACCGGGAACAAACCTTTGATTCACAGCTGGAGAAAGTCCACAGTCTCTTCCGGCGACAGTTGGCGATCCCACTCTTTGGTAAGAGAAACCGACGTGTCAGTAGCCGGCCCTTCCTCCGTGGTTTTTAAAATGCCTGGGGGTCTGTCCTGTAATTAGTCCTTTCCTAGCATCCTGTGAGGCAAGTGTCGCTGGTGTTCTTGCTCTCACTGGACAGTGCCACTGTGTTTTGGTAAAAATATACCTTGAATTGTTAATGCTCAAGAGGATTCTGAGGGTCAGCGGCAGACTTCCCGACTCAGTTTCCTATGTTAAGACGTTGGTGGTGGAGAGGTGGGGTCACTATAAGGGGTAGGGAAGCTGACCCCCTATATTTTCTGGGGAAGCTTTATTGAGTAAGGCTTCCATCGTGAACATTTTCTCTTTAGGACTAATCTCTTCGGTATCAGAATGGGGATTTTCCCCAGGCTTCTATCATTCTTCCGGGGGGGGGGGGGGGGGGGTGTGATTTGGTTCAGGAGCACTGTTGACTGGGAGTGTTCCCATCTGACTTTCTTGGGGGTTTGGTAAGGATTTTCCTTTTTGGGTAAATATATTTTGGTAGCCAAGCCTTCGAAGCTCTGGTATTGAGTGTGAGCGGCACCTGGAGGATTTTTCTGGGGAAGAGTTTGGTGCTTCCGTCTTGTCTGTTCCCTAGGCCTGGTTACGCGTGGCAAACCCCTGGCACTTCTGGATAACTCCTTGAGCCCAGGCATGATTTCTCTTTTCACGTCACGGTTTGTTTGGATTTGATTTGACAGATTTATAAAATGGCTGGCTTTCCAGTTGAATCCTTGGGCGATACGCAGAAAAGCCTAGAACTCGGTGGCTTGTAGGTGTCCCCTCATGTACCACCGTGACATGGCGCAGCCCAGTGAGTAGAACGTGACCTGGAGCCTTACTGCCTGGCTCAAGGCCTCGCTCTACCATTTGATGTAACTCTCTGCTTGCGTTTCCTCACCTGCAAAATGGGGATCACGACAGAACCTATTCCATAGAGTTGTGAGGATCAAATGAGTTAGTGGATGGAGAGTATTAGAACATAGGAAGCAGTGGGTGAGTGTTGCTGTTATTGAATTAACTGCTTAGTTGGTTGGTAGGGCTGCTTGGGGAATTGCCTTGAGACGGAATCTTAAGGTCAAGTCCGGGCCCAGTAGAAGATCCGATCCTAAGAGCTGTTGTGGCCGCTGATGTGGGAGGGGCTAGCAACATCCGAGTCTCGTGGTTTCATCTCTGGTTGGGTTGATAAAACCCACGGCAAGACCTACGGGGCTGAATCCATCTTTCAATAGATATGGAGGCAACATTTGCAGAGTATGAAGAATGGTCAGAAGACCCAATACCGGAGTCGGTGATTCAGAACTATAACAAAGCACTGCAGCAGCTGGAGAAATACAAACCCTATGAAGAGGCACTGGTAAGTGTTGGCCTCTTTTACGGTAAACGCGTCCCTGCAAACTTTACCCTGATCGATAGTTGCAAATAAAGCAGTATCTTTAAAATCTGTTTTGTTGTGAAATATGTAGAGTGTATACATGTGTACGTGCAGTTTACATCCTAATAATAAAGTGAACGTCCATGTACCCACCACCCAGGTTAAGAAATAGAACATTGCCAGTACCTTAGAAGTCTCCTATGTGCCCCTCTCCGATTGCTTCCTCTTCCCTCTCCCGAGAGGTAATCACTTTCCTGACTTTTGTGATAATCATTCCCTCGCTTTTCTTTATAGTTTTACAATCTACGAACATACCTTTGATTAACGTGTTGTTTAATTTTGCTTGTTTTTTGAGCTTTTCTATAATGGAATCCTGCTGTGTATTTTCTTTCATCGACTGTGTTTTTGGGTTGTACCCGTGTTGATAAGTATAGTCCGTTTGTTTCCACGGCTATCGAGTTGTGTATGTGTGTGCCTCGATTTGTTGACTCGTGGTTCCTAGGTAGTTGGGTCGCTTTCCCGCGTTTTGCCAGGAGGAGCAGCATGTTTCCGACCGTTCTTGGATGTATCTCTTGGTACACGTGTGAGGAGAGTTCCTCCAGAGCGTGCACCTAGGAATGGAATTGCTGGATCGTCCCGTCCTGCGGGACTGTTTTCCGCGTCATCGGCTGACGCTCCTAGCGGGGGGTTCTCAGCGAACTCGGGGTTCTCGTCGCCCTCACCAGCCTTGGATATCGACATACTCAAATTTTACCCGTTCTGATGGATCTGAGTTGTAGCTTTAATTCGCATTTCCCTGGTTACTGCTAAAGTTGAGCATTTTTTCACATCTGTTGGTATTCAGGTTTCCTTTTTTGTGAGCTACCTGTTGAAGTCTGTGACTCATTTCCCTTTCATTTGTGTTTTTTTTAAATTAATTCGGAGGAACCTCAGATCTTAATCCTTACTTTTGGTTGTATGTATCGCAGAAACTTCCCCCAAGTTTGTGATTTGTCTTTTCAAGGTGTTTAATGGCATCTTTTGATGCCTGGTTCTTAATTTTACTCTAATTGGATTTATCATTCTTTACCTTACAGTTTGCGCTTTTGTTACGCTTAAGAAATCTCTCCATGTTCCAAGCTCATGGCTGTTCTTAGCTCTGTTTTCTTCTGAAAGTTTATAGTTGTGTGTTTCATGTTTAGATCTTCGTATGGAATTGATTTTTGCATATAGCATGAGATGGGGTCCAGTTTCATTTTTCCATATGAGAACCAGTTTTCCAGCACCAATTTTGATCATTCCATCTTTCCCTCGTTGATGTGCCGGCCCACATCTGTCATAGATTAGCTCTCCATTTGTGTATCTGTTTCTGGGCTTTCTATTCTGCCCCACTGGTTTATATTATACTATCGTAATACTGATAGTTTTATAAATTTTGCTCGTAGGTGACATGAATCCCACCCATGTTGTTCCTCTTCAAGAGTGTTTTGTCTTTCTTTAGTCCCTTTTTTTTTTTAATAAATGTTATTTATTTATTAAGTTTATTTGTTTATTTTGAGATAGAGACAGAGCGTGCGAGCAGGGGAGGGGCAAAGAGAGAGGGAGAGAGAGAATCCCAAGTAGGCTCCACGCTGCCAGCACAAAACCCGATGCGGGGCTCAAACCCACAAACTGTGAGATCATGACCTGAGCCAAAATCAAGAGTTGGACGCTTAACTGATAGAGCCACCCAGGCACCCCTGTTTTAGTTCTTACTGCTTCTGTTGAATAGAATCAGCTTTTCAAATTTTATTTAAAAAGCTGTTGAATTTTTTTTGTTGTTGCAATTACATTTTCTCTGTAGATCAATGTGGGGAAGAATATACATCTTTAAAATTCTGAGTCTTCCAATCTATGAACATGGTTTATAGGTCTTTGCTATTTAGGCTGTGTCTTTCTGTAAAATTGTATAAATTTATTTTTGTTTTCTATATTAATTTTTGTCTGTTTTCTTTATAAATTCTTATCAATGATTTATTGATTCTTTTGGATTTTCTGTGTTGACCATAGTATTTGGCTTTTGTTTTCTTGACCATAAGATTGTCTGTAAGTAGTGTTTTCCAGCCTTTCTTGGCCTTAGAATACTTTCAGCTTCATTTACCATGTCTCAGACTTACACTCTTGTGTTCTTGTATTTCTTGTCTTTTTATTTAACCTGAGAGGCATCCTTGTTAATCTTGCATTATACAGCCCCACCCTGTCTGCATTCACTTATGTGCATTTCCTGTTTTTCTTTGCTCTTTTTCCCCGTCTTGCATCGTAGAGCTTTCATCTGGGATCTTTTTTTTTTTTTTTTTTTTTTTTTGCTTCAGATATACCCTTTGACAGTCTCCTGCACTGGATATTTGCTGGTGACAGATGGTCTCAGTTTTAATTTGACAAGGTCTTTCACTTTGGTCTCCTTGAAAGTTCATTTCTCAGGATGTAGAATTCTCGACTGACAGTTACGTCTCCTGTCTTGCTTCTGTCATTGGCTGTTAAGAAGTCAGCTTCTTTGATGCCAATCCTTGTTTTTTCTCTGGCCCATTTTAAGATCTCTTTGGTTTTGTTTGATGTCCTGTAATTTTATTACAGTAGGTCCAGGGGTGGATATCTTTGTATTTATCCTTTTGGGGGTTAGTTGGGCTTCTTGGCTCTGTTTTTGGTATCTTGTGGCATAGTAAGGACAGAGACTTTGAGAGCCAGGCTACCTCGAGTTTGAATGTTAGCTCTGCCAGTTACTAGCTCTCAGACTTCGTTCTTAGCCGCCTTGTGTATTGGTCGCCTTGAATGTAAGAGGGGGTAATAATGACACCTCATTGTGAAGATCACATCCTTAATAATAGATCTTATACCAGCAAAGGCTTAACCTTCACTTAGATTTTGTTCTTAGTATTTCTTGTTTCTTTGCCGGTTTGATGTTTTTCAAGACGTTTTTCATATTTACTCCAGCAATTTTAAGTTGTTTTCAGTGGCAGTCTGCCTGCGTAACTAGTTTGTCATTACAACTAGAAACCGAGGCTCTCTACAACACCCTCTTTCTATGTTCAGAGCGTGCGTGCTCTCCTGCTGGCCCGCGTGTGCTCTGTCTCCCTTTTTCACATGTAAATGATTGGAGGTGGTTGTGTTTCTCAAAGCGTCATTGGTGAAATCCTCATCCAGTTTGATGTTAGGATCTTCAGCAGAGGGTGGCTGAAAAGCAAAGTTGAATAAGGTTTTTGTCTGAAAAGAATTCGGACTGTTGGTCTTTGGAGCAGTCAGCATTCGGCCTCGTGTCTTCCCTTTTCTGCCTGTGCCTGCGTCCCGGCGGGAGCTGGTATGTGGGATGAGAAACCTGAAGTGCCTCACGGCACTGAAGTGCTCCAGTGTGGTTGCCCTCACTCGCTCAGTAGGCCAAGGAAGGGACTTCTTCGGAGCGATGGCTAGCCGTGGTCGTTGGCAAAGGTGTTTCTCCTTCATTTGGTTTCTGGTGGATGCTCTCATCAGAAATCCTGTGGCCTAGGGATGGGTCCGGGAAAGGGTTGATGGAGTCTTTGTAACCGTTGCCGTGGAGAGGCACCCCGACCCTCACTCTGCCGGTCAGATTGCGGAGGTACCCGGGGTGGGGATTGGTGATTCCGATTGACGTAGCCAGTCTTGCCAGGATTTAATATGAAGATGTGTTGTGCTTCCTCCCGGTGTCGAGTGGCGCATCTCGACCTCATTGTGCTTCCCCCGCCTTCCCTAGTTGCAAGCAGAGGCACCCAGACTGGCCGAATATCAGGCGTACATCGATTTTGAGATGAAAATCGGCGACCCTGCTCGCGTCCAGTTGATCTTCGAGCGCGCCCTGGTCGAGAACTGCCTCGTCCCAGATTTGTGGATCCGCTACAGTCAGTACCTAGTAAGACGACCTGACTTGTTCTAACTTCGTTTCCTTTTTACCGATTGAGAGTCTACGCGAAGGAACTCAGCCAGGGCGCCGGGAGTCAGCCGTGTGCTGCTCCTCTCTGCGCTCTCCCCTTTCCCTCATCTTCCTTTCGCCCTGTTGGCCGACCCGTGAGGTTCTGCTGTTTCAAGTCCCATCAGACCGATCACGCTAACTGTGGGAAAAATGGGCACGGTTTTCCTGTCGAGGGCTTTGCGACACCGATGTTTTTCTTTTCACTTTGTATTCTGGAGAAAGTGTACACCTGGCACATAGATGAGGAAAGGCGGAACCTGGCGTGCCGTCACCCAGCTTCAACAGTTAACTCACGGCACTAGTCTAGTTCCATCTGTGTGCTTACCTTCTTCCCCCTTCCACGTGAAGCAGATCCAGAAGTCACATCTCACTGGCGAGTACGTCGGTATGTGCGTACGAAAGATTTGAGTCAGGGTGCAAACTGGGTCCATCCACGCGGATAGGCTGATATCCCTTAAAGCTGTTTTCATGTCTGGTCTCCCCTCTCCTCAATTCCCCTTTGCGATTTTTTTGTCGAAGAGACCAGTCACGAGAATTTCTAAGGAGATTTCTTTTGTCAGCTGGTCGTGCTGGAAAGGTCTCGTGGATGGTGAAGCCTGTAACAGTAGCATTTTATCTCCTCACCGTGAACTTCTTTATCGTAGGATCGGCAGCTGAAAGTAAAGGATTTGGTTTTATCTGTACATAATCGTGCCGTGAGAAACTGCCCCTGGACAGTTGCCCTGTGGAGCCGTTACCTCTTGGCCATGGAAAGACACGGAGTTGACCATCAAGTGATTTCCGGTGCGAATGTTTTTGTGGGAAGACTCTTAAACTTTCTGTTCCAAGCCAGAAAGATAGCTGTCACAGAGTCATTAGGTCAGCCTTTCCCTGGGTGTTGAGTTTGGGATATTGGGTATTAGTGACAAAAAAGGCCCTAAGTGAGAGATAACTTGGTTGTGTTTTTGTCTTCTCAGAGCCAAAGAATGCTGACATTCTTTGTGATTTTCCAAGAAGTTGGGTCTTCTCTCCAATCTGACTTGGTCTGGAATTCTCTTAGTGTAGGACATCGTGTGGAATTTACCCCTTTTAGAACACGGTCCAAATCCTGTAGTAGCTTTTCTTTTGAACATGTCTCTCTAGCTCACTTCACTTTGTTGTATCCTGTCATTATTGTTTTAAGTCATACAGTATCTGATAGTCAGTAGAGGTTTTTGTAACAGTCTTGAGAACTTATATCAGCTTCTTTTTGAATTGGTAACAAATCCTGGCTTTTTCTTCCAATTCCAGCGACCTTCGAGAAAGCTTTGAGTGCCGGCTTCATTCAGGCCACTGATTATGTGGAAATTTGGCAGGCGTACCTTGATTACCTGAGGAGAAGGGTTGATTTCAAACAAGGTATTTCAATTCGTGTGTCAGATGCGGTTCTGACTTTTTTCTCAACATACGTTTTGCTGAGATGTCCCAGGTTGCCCGGATACATCATGATTAGGCAAATGATGTAGACCAGCCACTGGTAACTGTTTGCCCCCAGAAATGTTGGCTATTGAAGTCTTCTAACAAGTCCTGCTGTGAGTTGTAAAGGAAGAGAGTTAAGGTCCTTCTCTTTTATTCTGGCTCCTGCAGCCTCTTTAGTCTCATTTCTCTCCTCTCTCCCTTCTGTAGATCCTAAATAGTTCTTTAGATAGGACTCCTGTATGTCTTTGAAATCTTTGAATCTCTGTAAGATCCCCTGCCTTCTTCCCTTTTCTCCTCAAAAAAAAAAAAAAAAAAAAAAAAAAAGCATCAGAAACCCCTGACTTGCACTCATGCAGGTGGCCTTCGGCCCTTCTCCCAGCTGGGCGAGACCCCCTCTGCTGGGGTCCCACACGCGGCACCCTGTGCTCACCTTTGTTGTGCTGTCCGTGATGTGTGCTGTTGTAGCCTTTCTCCCCAGCTATGTGATGAGGGCAGGCGCTGATGCCAGATGCACAACAGGCCCCCAGGAGCTTCACTGTGGGATTTAAAAGATAAAAAAAGACACGGTATGTGGTTTCACGAAGCCAAACCTCTTTTGCAATTTCTGACAGACTCCAGTAAAGAGCTGGAAGAGCTGAGGTCTGCGTTCACTCGCGCCTTGGAGTATCTGAAGCAGGAGGTGGAGGAGCGTAAGTGTGGCTTCGACCTGTTCCCTTTTCCGCTCGTCTCCTGTTCGTGGTGGATGTGCCTTCTCAGTCAGAGGCTCCGGGCCTCTAAATTGATTTCTGATTTTGACTAAGTCTGTTCTTACAGGTTTCAATGAGAGCGGAGATCCAAGCTGCATGATCATGCAGAACTGGGCTAGGATTGAGGTAAACGTCTCCGACACGCCTGTCGGTTCCAGCCCGCTTTGAGGGACGTGTGTGTCGTTAATGTGGCTAAAGTTGGGTCCGAGTCTTAGGTGATGGTCCAGGGTCTGTAAGGATCTCTGTTACATATCTAGCTCGGTGCACATTCACTTATACCTGAGAGAAAACACTGGCACGCAGTTAAGAAGCTATGCGGCGGACATTGGAACGCCCATCACCCTGCACCTCTTGCCTCCGTCCCTCAGTGCCTTGTTCGTCAGGCTGTACCGGGTGTGGACTGTTCGCCAGGTGTTTCACTGTGTGCTGGGGAGGTAGACCTGCCTCGTGCTCCTAAGGCTCTCATCTCGTGTAGGAGACAGGAGTTTGACGGATAATTAGGGGACACAGTGAATTGAGTGTTCTTGTTGGACCAAGGACCCCGAGTCAAGAAGATACGGAACCCGCCCTTGATCAGCTCACAGAACTGTGAAATTTTTTTTTTTAACATATATTTATTATGTTTATTTTTGAGAGAGAGAGAGAAAGAGAGGGAGAGAGCGGGGGAGGGGCAGAGAGAGAGAGGGAGACACAGAGTCTGAAGCGGGCTCCAGGCTCCAAGCTGTCAGCACAGAGCCCGATGCCAGGCTCGAACCCACGAACCGCGAGATCATCACCTGAGCCGCAGTCGGACGCTTAACCGACTGAGCCCCCCAGGCACTTCCAGAATTGTGAAGTTCGAAGCACATTTTATTTTCTGAGAGGGGTCAGGTCAAAGAAACGGATGTCTGTCAGGTTCACAGAGAGGTTCACTTGCCCAAGTGGCACAGCAGGGGGCCTCCTCCTAGAGCAGTCTTTCTTTCTCCGCATTGCCTCAGATTAAACACTCGTAGTTCAGCTTGATAAAAATAAAACACAGTTGTCTAGCTAGTTCTGTCGTAAGTACCTGTGGGCTCCTGCTCTTTGCTGTCAAATAGGTTAGGCAGGCAGCTAGAGGCTTGTCCCCTTGGAGAGGCTGGAGTGGTTGAGCCGAGCCCGTCGCCGTGGAAGGTGGCTGGGAATGTCCAGGGAGTTACGTCACATGCACAGTTAGTGGGGGGTTTTTAAAGCCTGTCTGTTTGAGGTGTGTTTTGCTATGGGTGCCAACGTCGGTAAGGTTTGAATCTTTCCTAACGGAGCCCATTAATGCGTTTCAGGCTCGACTGTGCAATAACATGCAGAAAGCTCGGGAACTCTGGGACAGCATCATGACCAAAGGGAACGCCAAGTATGCCAACATGTGGCTTGAATATTACAACCTGGAAAGGTAACTGATCTGGGGGTGCTTTTGGTGGTGCTTGTCAGGGGCAACCTGTCTTCCCTCCCGGCTGACTCCTGCCAGCTTGGGCCTGCTCCTTACCGCAGGCCGGTGGTCCCCCCCCCCCCCCCCCCCCACTCCCCGATTAGCCTCTCTTTTGTTGGTGGCTGTGTGTATAATGGGCGAGGCTAGGGAACCGAACCTCCTCTTTTATGCTTGGGCTTGTCTTACAGCCGTGCGTTTCTTTCTGTTTGTTATTTTGGTTTGTTTTGATTTTTGGAGATGAATGTTTTATGTGACTTTTGGGGGGAACTATTTTTTATATTTGCTTTGGATGTAAGAGTAGAAAATACTAAAAAAAGAAGAGAAAAAAAACCCCAAATTTTCTGTAGCGAACAGACCCAGAGGACATAACCCCTGTTAGCTAATAGTTTGGGTATGTTCCTTGAGATTTTTTTAGATTGAAATTTTTTAAAAATTATTTTTATTTTAGGGGCACCTGGGTGGCTCAGTCGGTTAAGCGCCGGACTTTGGCTTAGGTCATGATCTCACGGTTTGTGGGTTTGAGCTCCGTGGGCTGACGGCTCAGAGCCTGGCGCCTGCTTCGGATTCTGTGTCTCCCTCTCTCTCGGCCCCTCCCCTGCTCACAGTCTGTCTCTTTCTCTCTCTTTCTCAAAAATAAATAAACATTAAAAAAAAATTATTTTTATTTTATTCTTTTGAGGAAGCTCATGCACGAGTTAGGGAGGGGCACAGGGAGAGGGAGAATCTTAAGCAGGTTCCACGCCCATTGCAGAGCCCCATGTGGGGCTCGATCCCATGACTGTGAGATCATGGCCTGAGCCTAAATCAAGAGTTGAATGCTTAAGTGACTGAGCCACCCAGGTGCTCTGTAATTTTTTTGTTGTTGTTTTAAAGAAAATGGAATGATAGCATACATTATAAATCTCTGAAGCTATTTTAAATAAATAAGATGTAACCAATGATATTTATCACGGGGGGAAGATGTAAAAAATATGACCAGCTTTTCTATTTCATTGTGTCTAGAACATTGTGTGTCAATAAATATATTTGTCTATATATTCTTTTTGAGTATTTTGGATTTTACCCCAATTTAAAAAACAACATGTACTCAAAATAGACAGTTACAAAACTGTGTGGTAGAAAGTGAAAGTTTCTTCCCATCTCATCCCCAGAGATATGACTACTATTAAAGCTTATGAGCAGCGCCTGGGTGGCTCAGTGAGTTAAGCATCTGACTCTTGATTTTAGTTCAAGTCCTCACGGTTCGTGGAATTGGGCCCCGTATCAGGCTCTGCACTGACCGCATGGAGCCTGCTTGGGATATTCTCTCCCTCTCCCTCTCCTTCTCTCCCTCTCCTTCTCTCCCTCTCCTTCTCTCCCTCTCCTTCTCTCCCTCTCCCTCTCCCTCTCCCTCTCCCCCTCTCCCTCTCCTTCTCTCCCTCTCCCTCTCCCTCTCCTTCTCTCCCTCTCCCTCTCCTTCTCTCCCTCTCCCTCTCCCCCTCTCCCTCTCCTTCTCTCCCTCTCCTTCTCTCCCTCTCCCTCTCTCCCTCTCCCTCTCCTTCTCTCCCTCTCTCCCTCTCCCCCTCCCCCTCTCCCTCTCCCTCTCCCTCCCTCTCTCTCTGGCTCTCCCCTATGCACACATGTGCTATCTAAAAATAACTAACCATTTAAAAAAAAAAAAGCTTGTTGAATATTCCTCTAGACCAGCAGTTCTCAGATTTTTTTGGTTAGGATCCTTTACACTCTTAAAGTTCGAGAACCCTGAACAGCTTTTGTTTATGTGAGTTCTGTGTATTTAATGGACCACATTAGAAACATTGATACATCTTCCTAAGTATCAGTATCACTGTATTAGAAAGTGAAAGATTGAAACATAATTTTATTGTCACGATAATAAATTCATTATGTTTAACATAAAGAATATATTATTTATGAAAAATGATTATTTTCCAAACCCCGAAATAACTTAGAAAAGTGGCATGGTTTTGTATTTTTGCGAGTATCATTAGTTTGGGTTAGAAGATTGCTGGATTTTGCATTTGCTGTATTGTGAATTTGCATTGAAGAATATGAAGAAAATTTGGCTTCACGCAGATAGGAGGCTAGAAGAGAGAAGGGTATTTTAATAAGCTTTTCAGATAAGTATGGATATTCTTTCATACTAGAGCAAGATTCGGCAAGTAGTAGTTTCTTTAAAAAGTTTATTTAGATGTTTCTATTTATTTTTGAGACAGAGAAAAAGCACGAGAGAGAGGGAGACAGGAACTGAAGCGGGCTCCACACTGACAGCAGAGAGCCTGATGCGGGGCTCAGACTCATGAGTTTTGAGATCATGACCTGAGCCGAAGTGAGACGCTTAGCCGACCGAGCCACCCAGGCGCCCCAGCAAGCAGTTTCTTAATAGTTGCGATGTGGCACCTGAAACCGTATCATTGGATTTCTGAGACTCTTACGCTAATATCCATTGGTCTGTTTTGTACTTTGAACGGACCTTTTACCAAATGTGCACGGTTCTGTGACCTGCATTGTTCACGTGGAAAATACTCGATCACTGAGTCATGCAGCTCTACACAGTATCGACACATTTCATAATAGGGTATTTTAAAAGGTATCGCTTCGTTCACGTCCGCGGTGATCTTAGAAAAGTCTGTTGCGGTGGAACCTGTCAGCCTCAAAGTGGCAGATACGGATTTTCCTAAATCGGGATTTTCACTCGAAAGTTGCGCTGTTAACATGGCAACAGATACAGTTCGTGGTTTTCCTTGAAGTGACGAACCCACTTCATTAATTTTCAGAAATGTCTGCCGGATTCTCAGGTCTCCATAACCATAGGTTTTGTCGCTCAGCTCTTTTCTCAAGTAAAAATGTTATTTCCTGAGAAAACAAACTAGTTCAGCTTGCCCCCTAAACAAAAGGATCTCTTCTTTGGGACAACCGTCGTACTCGGGTGTGCAGAAAAAGCACCTTATGTGTGCACATCTCCTT
This sequence comes from Panthera uncia, assembly GCF_023721935.1. NCBI lineage: Eukaryota > Metazoa > Chordata > Mammalia > Carnivora > Felidae > Panthera > Panthera uncia. The sequence continues at coordinate 74,097,005 of NW_026057586.1, forward strand.
TTGTCCCGCAGGATGTGAAAACTGTGCTGCCTTGATTTGTGCCAAGGGCCACCGTAGCTTTTGCACCGTCAGTGCAAATGTCAGCACAGTGAAAAAGTCAGTTCGTGTTCAGTAACAACGAAAGTAGTTTTGACTTTGCAGATCCCCTCCCTGAAAGGGTCTCAGAGACCCTCTGGGGTGACGTGGATCGTACTCGGAGAACCGCCGCTCTAATTTTTTATTTTTTAGCGTCCTAATACGTATTTATAATATTTACATATGTTTGTAAGTTTTTAAAAAATAGAAATGGGAACGTAGTGTTTCATAGCTGCTGTTACTAAGAGAATATTGTTTATTGGGATGAGCAGTCTTTCCACTGCTAATCACAATAAACAGTATTCTCTTAGTAACAGCAGTTACCAAAAGATGGGACTCTGGGCATGAAATCTGGCAGTCTGCTGGATCAGTGATTCTTCCCTTGGGTAGGACAGCATTCTAGAGTTTCTCTAAGGACTTGATCAAGTTATGTGGCATTCTTAGGTCTCCCACCTGTGTTGCATATGCCAGTGCTGTAAAGGCGGGTCACCTGGTCGCAGACTACTGCCCCAGGTGCATTTTCCAGCAGCATCTGGTTGCTAAAGGCAAGAGTGGCTTAGAAGAAAGCCTTAGCTTTTGACTGGAGGAGAAAGGAGAAAGTATTAGAAGCAGAGTGGTGCAAAGAGCTGTGGACAGTTCTGGAAGCTAGAGCCTCCTCAGAAGCTAGAGTTGTCGCAGAGCTTCTGATCTTGTGTCGCTGCCTGTGAGAACACGGCCTCTCCTTCTCTGTGCCTGCTGCTTTGTGTCCTGGTGGCAGCCACGGTTTGTTTTCTGTCCTAGGGCACACGGTGACACCCAGCACTGTAGGAAGGCTCTGCACCGGGCCGTCCAGTGCACCAGTGACTACCCCGAGCACGTCTGTGAAGTGTTGCTCACCATGGAGAGGACAGAAGGTGGGGCCCCTCCGCTCTCGGCTTCTGGCTTGGAGTCTGTCCCATTTGCCGTTTGGTCTCAAGACTATAGTCTGAGGACAGACTGTGTACGGGTACAGCCGCTCACATGGCACTCAGTGATTAGAGCGTTGATGGCACTCGCCAGTGAGTCCACATCCTCTCGCCCCTCTTCTGAGAGTCTCTGGGTACAAGGAGGGCTCTCTGTGATGCACCCTGGCACAGGGTTCTCTTCATTCTTTGCGGTGGGCAAAGCAGCCCTGTCTGCTCACTAGGTACCGGCAGCACTCCTCCGTCACCCCCGGTCATGACAGAGACATCTCCAGACTTGTTCCCTGGGGAGTCAGCTCGCAGTTCAGAGTCCCTGCTCTAGCACAATGTCACGCACACGAAAGGCCTGTTGAGGGGCAAAGGGCTGAACATGGCCCTCGGTGGGGTGTGCGTCCCTTGTCCTAGCTGAGAGCCTCTGTATTAAGTTCTCAGTAGGAAATTGCATTTATCTATGGGTGTTGATCTAGATTTGGGGTACGAACCCCTCGGAACTGGAAACAAAACACGGAAGCAACAAAAGCAAATAAAAAACACCCTAACATTTATCATTTGAGCAGCTCTTAAAATCCTTCATCTTCGTGTAAATGCCTTGTACCCGTTACATTAGAATGTCTTCTTAATCTTTGCCGTGGAGAGCCCATAATAGATCGTATTCTGGTTTTCAAGTCTCTTCTAAAAGAAAAGGGATGTTTTAGACATATCTGGGAGGACTATTCACATTCTGAAAGGCTCAAGCCTGCCATAAGGAAGTCCTAAAATGGGGAGCTGACTCTCCGGTTTTTATTGTCTGATGGGAGAGATCTCTGGTAGAGGTGCGGGGAAATTAGGAAAATTTTATACTGTTGCATCCTTGCAAATGCAAAAAAGTTAAAGTTTGCTTCTCTTTCTGTCAAGGTACTCTAGAAGATTGGGATATAGCTGTTCAGAAAACCGAAACTCGATTAGCTCGTGTTAATGAGCAGAGAATTAAGGTGATGATGCTTATTTGAAGTCCTAGAACCTCTGCTAGCTGTTTCGACTGTGTTTTGTATGGATATTTCTTGTCAAAACCTTTGAGGTCTTAAGTATCGTTTGCTCAGAGAATATTAATTAGTGAAACACTTGAATCCGCATTGAAGCCTATCTTGTATCATTTTCTTGGATTGGCTCAAAATTTGAGCCCCAGCAATAAGTATGTAGTGGGGGGGGGATTTGGGACCTAAAAGTTATTGGGCTATAGTTGAAAGAGATAGAATGGAGCCCCACGTAGCCCGGTGATTGGAACTTGAACCTGTCCCAGTTAATGAGAGCCCCGGTTTTACAATGTGTTTCTTCCTTTTGGTGAGTAATTCCTGGGGACACTGCAGAGCATCCTGTAGACTTGAGACACAGAACCCTAAGAATCCTGGATAAGCCCTGGCCGGGAAAGTTGTGAGGACACCCTCCTCCTCCTCCTGGCGACCTCTCCTCTCCCTGGGGTAGTGAATTTCCACTCCCAAGTCCCCTTTCCTCGCCACTCCCCACGGGTCCGTAGAGTTCCCGCAGTCGCTGCATTTTAGTGATGCGTCCGTGTTCCCAACTTCCCAGGTTGCGGAGAAGGAAGCGGCGCTCGCCCAGCAAGAAGAAGAAAAGGCAGAACAGCGGAAGAGGGCCCGGGCTGAGAAGAAAGCGTTAAAAAAGAAGAAAAAGACCAGAGGCGCAGACAAGCGCAAAGCAGAAGAGGATGATGAGAAAGAGTGGGGCGATGATGAAGAAGGTAAAGCTTTCTGGAAATGCTACTTGGGAGCATCTCCAAGTTCCAGTGAAGTTATGAAAAACATCCAGAGAACTTTTGTCTTAAGCCACGTGAGAATAAGTTGCTCGCATGGTGCCCCATCACCCTTCCTGTCCCTCTCCACCGTCCACGTGCGTGACTTCCCCCTGCTCGGGCTCCACGCCGTGTGCCATTCCCTGCCCTGCAGCCACCTCAGCCTGTCTTCCCGGCCTCCACTCCCTCCACTGTACCATCGTCCCCCCTCCGCCTGCCTGCTGTGTGGAACCCCCCTCACCCACTCGGGCTCCCACACCCCAGCTGCCCCTGCCCCTCATCCTCTCAGGCTCCAGCATCCCGCACCGCAGCCCCAGCCTGCGCGGGCACCTGCCTTGTTCGGCCTGCCAAATGGTTCTGACTTGGTAGAGTCTTCAGCCAGTGTTTCTCTTGCCCCTGCCATTCCAGGGCTGGGCAGGTGTGGGTCAGGTTTATTTCAGCAGCGTCAGTCAAGGTAAAAGCATTGTCTCTAGACATTAAGGGACGCCATACGTTTTCCTAGTACAATGGTGTCAACCAGAGGGAAATAGTAACGGAGCCATCATCCAATTGAACGACCTTTTGCTTATGCACCTTTTTGGGGCCTTCAGAATGACCATGTATGGGTAGCTCACAGTCCTAGGGCTCCAGGTTTAGCAGGAAAGGCAGATGTGACGTGACTGTAGTGGTGGGTAGTCAGGATCGTGGGAGAGCACGGTGTGGATCAATGGCGGAGGCCAAAGGGCCACTGGCGGGTCAGCTGTCTGCAGGAAAGACTTCACGCATCTCGGCATCTGGAGGCGGGAGGGGTCGCTGTCAAGTGCAAAGGAAGGGAAAGGTAAAGCAAACAGTGCCACTGACAGCGAGGCACGAGGCACAGACGAGCCTGGCATTTTCTCTGAGTGGCAGGTAGCTGGGTTTGAGCCCCGATGCGTGCTGGGGGCGGTGTGCTGGCATAGGGGAGGCTGGGGGAGGCGAGGCCGGAGGAGCTGGCCGGCCTGCCCACTCAGGGCCGCTCTTGAATGCAGCGTGCAATGGTTAGACTTCATTAGGAAGGCAGTGGGGAGTTGATGGAAAGGTCTGGAAGTGGGGCCAGTGCCAATTGGCTTCCAGGACCGTTCCTCTGGAGGCAGTGGGGCAGATGGGTTGGAGTGGAATGTTGTTAAACTCTGCTGAAGGACACGAGACAGCAGTGAACAGTTTAGGGACTGCAGTGCTGTGTAGATGTGGAGCCCGTACTGCAGAGTCACCCAAGGGGCTTGTTTAAATTCAAGTCTCCCGGCCCCGTCCCTCCGTTGCTGCCCCAGCAAAAGGGGTACTAGAGCATTTGCCACCTGAAGTTGGAGATCCCCTGCCCTTTGATGCAGGTGACTCTTGAACCTTGAGGGTTAGGGGTGCCGACCTCCCGCACAGTCAGAAATCCGCGTGTAACTTTTGATTCCCCCCAAACTTAACTACTGCTAGCCTACCGTTGACTGGGAGCCTTCCCGGGATGATGTCAGCAATTGACTAACACATATTTTGTGCGTCACGTATGTTCTATACTGTATGCTTATAATGAGGCTACAGAAAAAACGTAATTGCAAAAACCAGAAGAGAAAGTACATTGCCATGCTGAATGGTATTTATCAGAAAAGTCCACGTGTAAGTGCACCTGCGCAGTTCAAAACCGTGTTGTTCAAGGATCAACTGTATAATTAAGAGTGGACGATGGGGGACGCCTGGGTGGCTCAGTCAGTTAAGCATCGCCTTCAGCTCAGGTCATGATCTCGTGGTGTGTGAGTTCGAGCCCCGCGTCGGGCTCTGTGCTGACAGCTCAGAGCCTGGAGCCTGCTTCGGATTCTGTCTCCCTCTCTCTCTCTCTGCCCCTCCCCCGCTGATACACACACTCTCTCAAAAATAAAAAAAAATTAGGAAGAAAAAAGAGTGGGTGATGAGGACTTAAGTGATCACCTGATTTAGTCCACTTACCTGAATGTAACTGAGGCCCAGAGAGTGGGGGGACAAGTTGAATGGGTCAAGCAAGACTTGACAGAGGGTGTGGTATGGCCCAGGTCCAGAGAGTGTGTCCTGGGCAGCTGCCACAGACCAGCCGTTTGTGGTGGGAGGAGAACTTTCCCCGCAAGAGCACTTACGGGGAACAGCTCGCTGAAGAGAAGAAATCTTAATCGTTGCTACTTTGCTTCCTTCAACCTGTAGAGCAGCCTTCCAAACGCAGAAAGGTTGAGGACAGCACTCCCTCAGCTGGAGAAGCACAGGACCGAGAGCCGGAAGCGGGACTCTTGGGGAAAAGTGTGCCCGTGGACGTGGACCCCCCCTCAAAGCAGAAGGAGAGGGCGGCCGCCCTGAAGAGGGACGTGCCCAAGGTGCCCCACGACAGCAGCAAGGACAGCATCACCGTCTTCGTCAGCAACCTGCCCTACAGCATGAGTGAGCCGGACGTGCAGCTCCGGCCGCTCTTTGAGGCCTGTGGGGAGGTGGCGGAGATCCGGCCCATCTTCAGCAACCGGGGCGATTTCCGAGGCTATTGCTACGTGGAGTTTAAAGAGGAGAAGTCCGCCCTGCAGGCGCTGGAGTTAGACCGGAAGAACGTAGAAGGGAGGCCGATGTTTGTTTCCCCCTGTGTGGATAAGAGCAAAAATCCCGATTTCAAGGTGGGTCTGTGCAACACGACGCCCGTGTTGGGTTGCTGCGGACAGAGTGAATGCTTTTCTCCTGGAGCCGCTAACATTTAGCGTCCACGTGCGGTATCTGTAGTCTGGTAACTGCCGCGTTAACCGGGGTCTGTTCTGAGCTGGGTAGCTCAGGCCTGACTCCTGGCTCGGTTTCTTCGAGCCCGCGCTGGTTGACACGTGATGAGAACATTAGGAACCGTAACAATGGCTGCTTGCCGCTGAATTTAGCAGTGGAGAGGGGGCAGGGGGGAGGAGGGGGCCATGTGAGGTATTTAACATACTGCCTTGTCGGCTCCTTGCCCACACTAGGAGATCAGCGGCTTCCATTCTTGCCATGTTCTGGAGGAGGAAGTTAAAGTGACTTGCTTGGAGTGGTGCCATTAACAATTCACAGCACCCGGGGGCGCCTGGGGGGCTCAGTGGGTTAAGCGTCAGACTTTGTCTCAGGTCACGATGCGGCTGTTCATGGGTTCGAGCCCCACATCAGTTTCTGTGCTGACAGCTCGGAGCCTGGAGCCTGCCTCAGATTCTGTGTCTCCCTCGCTCTCTGCCCCTCCTCTGCTCATGCTCTCTCACTCAAAAATAACAAACATTAAAAAACAAAACAAACAAAAAAACCAATCTGTAGCGCCCAGGGTTGGCTCCCGTCTCCGGGCTGAGTCTGGTATGCACTAGGGTGTGGTGTGCTGGATGGGGCTGTGGGTGCTTGACTTCGTTTCCCTCCCTTCTTTCTGTAGGTGTTCAGGTACAGCACTGCCCTGGAGAAACACAAGCTGTTTGTCTCGGGCCTGCCTTTTTCCTGCACTAAAGAGGAACTGGAAGAGATCTGTAAGGCTCATGGCACCGTGAAGGACATCAGGCTGGTTACCAACCGGGCGGGCAAACCGAAGGTCAGTGTCTGCGCGCGATGCGTTAGCCTCCCAAGGCTCGGGCCAGCCTCGTTCTCCATCTGTTCAGGCTGTTAAGTTCTGAGTGGGTTTCTGGTTTGTCTGCTGAGAAACGACAGGTTGACAGAATGATAGGACACTTGGTTCTACTTGCATTTGGACTCGGATTGGCTCTTTTCCAGCTAATTATGCTAAAAAGAATAGGGCATCAGCCGTGGCGGGGAACCTGCCCTGAATTAGCAGGGGCCTCAGCGCAGACCCCTGGTTGTGAGGTGTGGGCGAGGTGCCCTCTTCCGGAGCGAGCGCCCTCTTGCCCAGGCTGGCCCCTTCACTAGGCCTCTAGCCACCACTTCCCGTCCCTCCCCGAGACCCCATCACGTCCTCCCCTTAGCCCCCCTGGGCGCCTTGCGAGATCCTTTTTGTGCGACATTCTGAGTAGTTGTTCAGGCACGTGTTTGGATGACCTCTCGTTCCCCCGGCCGTCCGGGGTGATGGAGAGTTGAAGACTATGAAGCAAGGAGGGGCCGAGGTGCAGACATGAGGGCTCATCCCGTGTCCAGCCGCCTCATCCATTCGTTTTTGCTGGATTTATACTGGTCCGTCTGTCCGTTTCTTTCCTTCGTTATTCTTATCTTTTTTTTCTTTCCTTTTTTTTTTTTTCTTTTTTTTTTGCTGGAGCAAGCATGAGGTGTACCAACCTCACAAAGATGATCTGAAGTTACAGTCGGTGGCAGAAACAGAGGAAGAGTAGGGCCAGCGAATAAATCTGTAGACAAAGGACGGTGGCGGTGGGGGGAGGGAACCCGATGACGGGGTGCCTGCCCGGTACCGGCTTCCAGAACTGAGGGAGGAAGTCGTGTCTGGCTGCGCAGCACCTGACCTGACGGCTCCGGCTCCGCCTCTTTCAGGGCCTGGCTTATGTGGAGTATGAAAGTGAATCTCAGGCGTCGCAGGCCGTACTGAAGATGGATGGCATGACCGTCAAAGAGAATGTCATCAAAGTGGCCATCAGCAATCCCCCTCAGAGGAAGGTTCCAGAGAAGCCAGAAGCAAGGAGAGCGCCAGGTGGTGCCTTGGTGCCGCGGCAGATTTACGGAGCGTAAGTGCTTGCGTGCCACCCGGCGCAGACTCCGTCCTGGCCGGCACCGCTAGCTGGTTTCCCGCTAGTCGTGCGTGCTTGGGCAGAGAGCCAGGGCCTGCCGTGCTGGGGACGCTCACCGTGGCTCAGCAGAGCAGGGTGCCCGGAGCAGGTCCGCACGGCGCGTGAGCCGGGGAGCGGAGCCCTTCCTGGTGTTCACAGTTTATACACGTGATTTATTTGAGGGCAGTCGGTTTCTAGGCGGCGGTTATTTTAAAGCCTCCTTTGGCAGTAGGGTGCATACGTGTGGATTCAGAAGCTTGCCGGGGTGACCTGTAGCCCCAGCTATAATCCTCTAAGAGCGAGGTTTTCAGCCGGTAGGAATGAGACGGCAAAATTGTGACGTTAGTTGGTGAGGTCCGAAGGATGACAGCATTTTGATCCGCCCTGCTTGTGACTGTATTGCACAGGGTTGGTCTTTGCCAAAATTGTGGAAGGGGCAGATTGTTAAACTGGTTTTCGCCAGTTCAGAGTCAGGGAGAACGGGGATCATCCCTACCTTTCTGGTTTTTACTCTTCACCTCTTAACTTTGTGCTCTGTGCATTGAGAGAAACTTGTCTCGTAACAGACTACAGAAATGACCCTTGAAAGTACAGTCTTCACCGTTTAGCTTTGGGTGATTTAAGACCATCCTGGCTTCTTTTCCCAAATCAATGAGGGGCCGTGAATTGTTGCTTGGAAAGGATACATTCGGTGTTTGCTCTTCCAGGCGGGGGAAGGGAAGAACCCAGCTCTCCCTGCTGCCTCGTGCCCTGCAGCGCCCGGGCGCCCCGGCCGCTCAGGCTGAGAACGGCCCCGCCCCGCGGCCAGCGGTCACCACCTCAGCGGCCACCGAGGCACCCAAGATGTCCAATGCCGATTTTGCCAAGTTGCTTCTGAGAAAGTGAATGGGACTGTGGAGAAGGGAAATGCCTTACTTCATGCTGGCCAGGAAGACCACCCGGCACCCAGCGGTACTCTGGGTATGGAGCGGCCCGGGGCAGCACCCCTCTTGCACATTTTCCTCTGGGTTAGACAGAAAGAGATGAGGGTGTCCAAGGAAAGAGGCTTGAAGCGCTCCCTCATATTGAGGGCAATAGGAGGAAAATGATCACTCCGTGGTTGGGCCCAGGGTGTCGTTTCCTAAAATATTTTTGTGTCTTATGGAGTGAGAAACAGAAGTGAAACTCAAACACCGTTTTGAGACCCACCTGTCCAAATGTTTTCGGCCAGCTCTGGCCCCCTTTTATAAGACACTTCTCTTACATCTTGCACAGCACACGTGCCCGTCACTCTTTTCATTTTAAAAGACAAAATGGCAGATGCTAGTAATTCACCAGAATGGCCTATTTTAGTAAAGGGGTGGTGGGGGGGATAGGGGAAGTCACCTAAAAAAAAATTGATGGATTTTTGTTCAAGGGGGCTGTGCGCGTTTTTATATTATGTATTTGTAAATGACACATCCACCCATTGTTTTATGTTTCCTAAAAGCCGAGTCTTTGTGACATTTGTTTTGTCCGGGAGTTCTGTGTGCCACCTGCCGTGGACCATTTTCTTTGCCTAGTGTTGAGTGAACTGTATCCTTTGTCTAAACATTGCGTTTCAGCCCTTTGGTTTTGTTTAAATGCCATGTCAAGTGCAAACTTAAATTCTTCCCACTTAGCTTTGTTTATTAAACTGAAGTTCTCTTAAAAACTTCTTGCTGAATGGTACTCAGATGTTCATTCAAACCCGGACGTGTTTTGAGATGGGTGCACTTGGTGTTACCTAACACACGTGTGAATAAGAACTTTTGTAAGTCCAATCCTGTTGTCCCTTTGATTTAAATCCTTTCCGTTGTGATGGGTCTTCAGTTTTAAACTTTACTTTGCAGCATGTTGGCACTGCAGCTTTTAAGCTTTTTTTTTTTTTTTTTTTTTTTTTACCTCTCCGCTTCTATCAAATATTTATTGCTTTAAAAGCAGCATTGTCAGTCCGATAGGGAAACAGACTTTGTAAAGACACTCTGGGGGAAGAAATCAGGAAATGCTTTCATGTGTGATGGAAATCAACCCACTTCTCTGGTTTTTTAAGTCTCTGTGCATCAGGCTTTACTACGTCTTTCACGGAAAACTGTAAGCATTATACAAAAGCACAGACAGAAGAGCAGAAGGAAGTACTTATGTGCCTGTCACTGAGCCTCAGCATTTCCCATCTAGTGCATCGGCCTTCATTTCTGCCCCCACCCCCTCCTCCCTGTTACGGACATCACAGAACTCCCCCAGTAACGGCGTAGCACCTGCCTCAAAGAGATAAAGACCTAAAGGTCACAGTATTGTCATCATCCCTAGAAACATGAGCAGTCATGCCTTCGTGTCCTCGGCTATCCATATTGCCAGTTTCCTGTTCTGTAAATGTATTCCCCCGCCCTCCACCCCAGTAAGTTAGGATCGGTTGATAAACCTCCCAAGGCTTTTAATCTGAAGGTTCCCCTCTACCTTGTCTTTCTCTTTGGCACAAAACATTTTTTGTCAGGTGTTACTTCTGAATTAAATTCAAGTAGTGGCTGCTGGAAGCAGCCAGAAGAACGTGTGCTGTGACCCTGGTTCCTCCTGTGCTCTTTGGAATATGGCCACTCACCCTCCTGCAGAAGCCTGCTCGCTGGGTGAGGGGACTGGGGATGCTCAGGGACGGCTGCCGAGGAGCCACGAATATTCCCTTCCTGATCCAGGTTAATGTGGCTTTACTCTCGCGGCTTCCCGTCTTACTGTTCTGTTTTCTTGATGGGGGCAGCCTTCTGCCCTCACTTTGTGCTCTCGCCTGTCAACACAGGCCCATCACAGAGTCGAACCTCTTCAGGCTGGAGCTCAGGGTGTTGACGGCTCTAGAAACGGACTGTCGGGAACATGTGAGTGGGTCTATGTGTTTTCCCCAGGAAACGAAGAACTGTTGGCAAACAGGAGCACGAAATGGCACGCAGTTGGGAGTGTCAGTGACAGGTCGGTGACTTCTCCCTGCCGGCACAGGTAGGTGGCTAACCCAAAGGGTTCTGTCCCATTTTCCCATTGAAATTACCGTCTGGGATCTATTTTCTGCCACGATAATCTAAATAGGACTTCACGTTCTGCAAGAATTCCTCCTTCATCCTCGTAACAAACGGGAACAGCTCTTGGATAAGACAGCCGAGTCTCGGGCCTTTCTGTCGTAAAATACTTTACTAGAGTCAGTCATCTGTTAAAATAACATCCTTCGCAACAGAACTAAAGCGCACGCTCCTCTATAGTACAGAGCGCTGCCGTCAGGCTTCCTTGGTGTGCCTGTAACATCAAGAAGAGTTAGGCTGAAGAGCTACCTTACGGCAACGTGCAAATACGCAAAGATTTTTTATAGAGGTTTGAATATCACTCGGGGCCACTTGAGACATTTTTCTTAATCCTTCAGAAAGCTACTCTGTGCTAATTACACAGTTAAAGAGGTATACAGACACCTGCTACTTCAGAATAGTGACCTCCTTACCGTCAGAGTGTGACTTCTCAAGCCAGAGACCACACTTTGTATGTATTCACCATCATTTGGACCCTGACAGAGTGCACTACGGTGTGAGATGTCCCGTGCTCCGTCACTGGGAGGGGGACCCGTGGCCCTTTTGACTCCGAGGAGCACAGCAGCGGTCACATTGTCGCCTCTGCCATTTATTATCGATAGAGAACCTTCTTCCGTAGAATGACGACGCGGAAACTTGGCCGTGTGGTACATTTGATCATTTTACAAGTTCCTAGAAAAATAAGGCCACTGCAAGGCAGTCTCTTGTGCTTCCCCGAGGGAATGCTGGACACCTTGCTGTACCCTGGCTGCGGGAGGTGGGGGTCAGGTGAGTACGTGGATCAAACTGCACAAGAGAGACACATCGGACTATGGCTAAGGGTTTTCCCTGGGTTCGGGAGACACTCCAGTTCGTTACCAAAAATGCACATTTGGTGTTCATACGTGGCATCTGTTTTCTCAGATGTATTCTTGAATGTCCGCCTACACAAGATGTTACACTCAGAGTCAGACTTGGCCACGTGCACAATACCTGACTTGCGGTATGACCCAGTCGAGTGACGAACTCAGAACTTTGAGGCTAAAACATCTGGTCCGAGTTGCTGCAAATGAAGTGTGAGAAACATTCAGACACAGAGAAGACCAAGCTGGCCGCTCGGCTATTCTTAATTAGAAAAAGAGTCTTGACAGGGAAAAAAAACCAGCCTCTGCGACTCGCGTTCGCAAGCCACCTAGGACTCAAAGACTTCCTTGAAATAAGCAAGGTATCTCACAGAGATGTTGTCAACATTTTTTATTTTGTATCTCAAAAGTCTGCCCTACTAGTGAGAATTAGTCACAACGCTCATCTCTTTGTAGGGGAGCAAAACTCTCTCAGAAAGAAAGCTTTCCATTATTTCTCAGAACCGGGACCGGGTTCGCACCAACAAGAGTGCTGACCTCCCAGGTGAAGTCCCAGCACCTCTCAGCCAGTTTCACAGAAACACTTGGAGGAGTTACTCCTGGGGCCCTAGACCTCGTTCCACACTCCCGGCCTCTCCCGACCCGAGTGCAAATTCTGCTCCAGAACCCGTGTTCTGGTCACACAAAGTGCACCGGTGCGCCCCAGCGCCTACTGGGGCCACCACCACGGACAGCGGACGCCACACAACATTTACTAGCTCAAAAGAAGAAAATAAATAACTTGGGCTGAGTTATAAGTTACCTTAAAGACAGGGCTTAATAATTTAGTTTTGTCGCTTTTTTAACGAAAACATTTGGAGGTAAAGAACGCTTAAGTTCCTAATCGGTCTCCTTTTGCTTTGGGAGACGGCTAGGTTTCTAGAAACGCTAAGTGTTGCTTCCCACTGGGTCATCCCTTGGCACCAAGGGTTAGGGCCTCACGGGCAGAGTCTCCTTAAACCCGGAATGGTTGGGCGTGGCCTCTGGCAGGGCCACCGGGTACTCGGTTGTGGCAAAGAGCAGGGTGTCCAGGGTGGTCTCCGTACACTTGGCGATGAAGCGGATGAACGGCCTCACGTCGCCTTCGTTGGCGACTTCCAGTACGTGGTAGTACTCGGACCTCTGCTCCTTGCGGATGGTGATGGGGGGGTAGCCCGCCTGCATCAGGATGAGGTTCATGAGCAGGCGCGAGGTCCTTCCGTTGCCGTCGATGAAAGGGTGGATGTAAACCAGTTTATAATGGGCCAGGGCCGCAAACTCCACCGGGTGCAGGTTCATGGCGTCCTCAGAGTTGAGCCACTGGATGAACTCCTCCATCTGCTTTTCCACGTCTTGAGGATGGGGGGGGATGTGATGTCCCACCAGGACCTGTGTCGTCCGAAACCTGCCAGCTTCCACTGGATCCACGTAACCCAGCACCCGCCTATGGATCTCCAGCACGTCGCTGATGGCCACAGAGCCGATGCGGGAAACCAGCGTTGTGTTGATGTACGTCATCGCTGCGTGCATGCCGATGACCTCGTTCTGCTCCTCCAGGCTTTTCCCTGGCACGGCATAGCGGGTCTCGAGGATGTGCCTGATTTCCGAAAGGGTGAGGGTGTTGCCCTCGATCGCGACGGTGTGGTAGATGTGATGGTAGTAGGTTTCCTCCATGACCCTGCGCAGCGCGGAGTTGCCCTTGGGGATGGACATGACCTTCTTCACTTTGCTGTCGATGATGCTGAAATACCTCTGGTCGATCTCCTCCACCAGCGGCAGTGTCCGGTCCCGGTTGACCAGTGCTTTCTCGTGGTAGGGCGAGATGGTCAACGCTCTGGCGTACAAGTAATCGGCCTGGACGATGTCCTTGTCCTCTTCGGAAAAGATGCCGAACTCATTGAGCGCATCTGCGAAGTCTGGGTCCATTTGGAGGGCGTGCAAGAAGAGCTTGTGGGCTTTCTCTCGCTTGCCTTGGCGTTTCATTTCCAGGGCTTGGTTCAGAGCTGCTTTGGCTTCCAACTTCCCAGCTAGAAGAGAGCCAAAGAAGCATGGGTAGGGAGGGCACGGGATGTTCAGGGGCGCTGTCCCCTGTGCCGGTGCTTCAGGGGGCTCGTCCCAGCACTCTCTGTGTGTGTGGATGTGTTTGTGCCCCACACCTGGTGTGTGTGTGTCCCCAGAGCCACAGCCTCCACCCTGGGAGGTATCACCCGGACTCCCCAGCCCCAGCTTTCTGAGGGCCGAAGTGAGTGGCTGTGGCCACAACTCCTGTCAGGTGGCCCTCCTGTATGATCTTCTCAGCTCCCTGCTGTCCTGGATCAGTCCTGATGATGCTGATCCCTGCTCCTGTCCCTTCAGGCCTAGGCTGTGAACAGCATTCCCACCCCCCCTCCCCCACGCCCCGGTGTCAGGCCCTGGGGGCTTCCCCACCCCTGATCTGTTCTTTACATCTTTTAACCCAGTGATTCTCAAGCAGGGGTGATTTTGTCCTTTAGAGGACATCCAGCAGCGTCTGAGACATGGTGGGGTGTCACAGTTAAGGGCGTGAGGGTGCTACTGGCATCCAGCGGGTAGAGACCAGGGATGCTCAGCCTCCTAACTGCACCACAGAGGACAGCGCGGGGGTAGAAACTTCTCTAGCTCTAGCCCTCCCTCACCAGCCCTCCACCCACTGCTGAGGGTCATTAACACATACTTGGCTTCTTTTCCTTGGATGCCCAAGCCCTCTCACCCTCCGGGTCTCTGCCTGGTGCACTTTCCCCTCATGCCTTTTCCTTTCGGTCATTTTCCTATTTACACTGGGGTCTCAGCTCAGGCCTCCCCTCCAGGGAGCCTTCCTGGTGTGCTCCCCTCCTTCCCCATCACCAGGCTGGTGATGCCGTGCGGCAGTCATTTGTCAGCTTGTCTGAGCCGGGAGCTCAGGGTAGACTTGTTCCCCATAGTGGCCCTGTGTCCTGCACACACGACCCAGTATGCACTGTAAATGTCTATGAAATTAGCAAGTGTTGAGGAGAGCTGGCCAGTCTGTCTTACCTGGAGAGGCCTTGGTCCTGACCGCCAGCAGTGCCGCATCGCTGGAGGTGACACTGAGCTCCGTAGACGGGCTGGTACACTTGGTGACGGCATGCTGCACCCTGTCCAGCTTGCTCCTGAGCAGGTAGAAGCCTTTGAGCACGGTCAGACACTGCTCTTCGATGGGCCCCAGGGGCAGCAGCAGCGCCAGCAGGGACCCCAACACCATGCTCAGCAGCATCACCCACAGGAAGCGGCCCCAGACGGAGACCCACTTCGGTTCGGTCACTGCCATCACTGAAGCCATCGGCATGAGTGTCATCTGGACGGAGGGGCAGGCCCCCTGGACATACTCCGTTGCCTCAGAGCAGGATCTGCAGGGGACCAAGAGTTGTAGGAGATGAAGTGGGGGAAGGGGACACACGCAAGATATGTTGCTGACTTCAGCTGGGGCTTGGAGGCTCCCACACCTCTTATTTCACTATGACCAGGGGGATTGAGGCAAGGCAGGAAGTGCTTATAAACGGGGAGGGGCCAGCCCGAAAGACTGGTGCCACTTCCAGGCCGTTGGGACTCTGAGCAGTAATGCTACCGCACTCAACATTTATTGAGCGCTTACTGTGTGCCAGGCCCCATGCTAAGTACCAAGGACCTCATGCATACTCTCTCTACCAGTCTCCAACAGGAGCAGATGCTATCTATCGTCCTCCCACTTCTCCAGATGAGGAAACAGGCTCAGAGATGAAGCCCCTTGCCCCAAGTCACCCAGTGAGTAAGTGACAGCCTTGGGACTTGAATTCAGGAACTCTCCCCCAACCTCCCTTGACCACAAATCTCTGTGGCCACACATCAAGATTGGCCAAGGCAGTTCTGGGGGCTAGTGTCTGATCCACACAACTATTTTTGTGGCCTGATTTACTGCCTCTTCATGCCCTCATCCTGGTATTAGCCACAGTGCTGCTCTCCCCTCTCTGGCCTTCCTTTCCTGGCCTGCCCAGCAACGATCTCACCTAGAGCTTAGGCAGTCCAAGCATCTCAAAACCTCCAGCCGTGGGCCACAGTGGGTGACCCACTCCTCACCCTCCATCGGGACAGTGGGCATGTGCTTGGGGCTGGCAGTGGAGGTGGAGGGGTCAGGTATGCAAGCACCATTATGCTGACAATAAGCATTTATTGGGCAACTATGGTGTACTGAGCACTGGGCTGCGGGGTAGCCGTGCATTATCTCACTTACTCTTCAACACCTTATGAAGGAAAGCTACCCTTAGCTCCATTTTACAAAGGAAACTAAATCAGCAAGTCAGTTTCTAGAAGGCCATGGGAGTAAACAGAAGCATGAAGAATGAATCCTCAGTGCATCTAGGAAGAGTGCCCAGGTCTTAACCTCTACCTTATTCTCAACCAGGGCCCGTGTACCCCTATTCCGGCCTGCTTCTGGTGCTGGGCCTCCAAGACCCAGAAATGACTGATGAGGTTTGTGATCGCTCAGGGCTTAGAGTCTAATGGGGAAGCTGGCTCGTTGATAACATCTGAAATGGCTTGGTCTGCGCCCTAACGAGGGTACGCTTGGCGTGCTGTAGGGGTTTAGAGGAGGGTGTGAGTCACTGCTTCATCCAGGTGCTTTGTGCGGCTCCCGGAGGGACGGGATACACGGCAAGGGCTGGAGTTCGCCAGGGACGCGGGTCTGCGCAGGGGAGGCAGGAGATGCGAATCTCACCCCTCACTACCCTAGGAAGGGGGAAACTGACGCCCAGAGGGGCTGGGCTACAGTCCCTCTGAACCCCGCCCAGGACTCACTCCCCCGCCGCCCCCTGCCCAGCTGGCTCTTTCCGAGCCCCTTGGGCTCTCCCCCTCCTACCGCGCGCGGCTTCCGACCCTGCAGCCGACTTCAGACGCTCGGAGGCCCCGCAGCCGCCGGCTCCCAGGCCCTGCTCCGCCGCCGGCTCCTGGCCCCGCCCCCGGCGCCTCGCCTCGCCATTGGGTGGTTCGCCATCCTCGTCGTGGCGGATTGGCCTCCCCAACCTGTCCGCCCCTCGTACTTCCGGGTTTTCGCGTCAGCTCCTGCTTCCCCGGGAAAGATGCGCCGTGGGCCACTCCCATTGGCCGGCTCCTGTGTTGGTCTCGTGGCCGCAGCGGCCAATAAGCAACAGGCGGGGCGGTGCCCGGGCGAGAGGCGGGAGTAGCGCGTGGAAAACCCGCGCGGGCGCGGAGATCTGCGGGTATGATAGATGCCGCGGTCGGAAACTGGTAATTCCGCCAGCCCCGGAGTGCTGTGCTTCCCTCTCCACGTCCTGAGGCCCTTCTCCTGGGCCTCCTTTTCCTTAGGTGTGAAATGAGGGTGCTCTCCACCTTGTTAGTCTGCCGTCACAGCCCCTTGTTCTTAGCCACGACGCTGTACCAGGGTTGCCGTCGTTTCTGACCTCTTTTCCTTTTCCTCCCTGAGTTTTTAACTTGGCATCCGCTCGAGAAGGAGCTGGCTGGTTTATTTAGCTTCCAGGGAGATAGAGATTTTTCCTTGAAGCAGAGAGCTGAAACTTCCGTCTTAGTTCACAAATATTGAAATTAAACACCCAGGACGTGCCCAGAAATGCTAAGCATTAAGATGTTAGCCTATAGACTGGAGCCAGAGGGACCCCGGCTGAAGTTCAGACTTTGTCACCTCCGCTCTGTGAGACCTTCGGCAAGTTATTCCGAGCTTCAGTTTTTCCATTTGTAAAATGGAGACAAACTGCCTCGCCTTTGGCCCCAAGTTCAGGATTTGCAGGCCAGACTCTTCAAGATCTGACCTTTTCCATGACACACATTCCCCTTGGGAGCCACTATCAGGCAGTGGTTGTGGGCGTTTCCACTGGAAGCCACACAGCCCGGGGTTCCAGTCCCAGCTCTGCCCTCTTGCAAACTGAGTTACATTCAGCAAGTGACTTGGTCTATCTCACCGGTTCCGTTTGCTTTTCAGTAAAATGGGGACAGTGTGATGACAGTACTTCATAGAGTTTTATGTGAGGGCGAAGTGAGATCCTACATGTCTGGCACAAAGCTGACGTTTGGTGAGTATCCGCTGTTGCAGTTATTCCTAGACAAGACACAAGTCCTTGCTGTTTTTGTTATTCACAGAAGAAACTGTCAGAGCTGTAGGCTGCTCCAACCACGGGGGAGTGACTCCATGTCCTTTCTTAGGTCTCAGCCTGATCCAGTTGAGGGAAGCCACTGACCTACAGCACAAAGGAAGTGTCCCAACCCAGGCCAGAGGTGTGCTGTCATGAAAGATACCATAGGGGCGTGGGGGGGGGGGGGGGGGGGGGGTGCGGGGCATTGCAAGGTGAGGGACCAAACAGCTTTGGCCCTCGCTGGCTGCGCTTCTGCTTATATCTGGTAACTCTTCCCCTATTCCCCCAGCTCCCGGCCCTTGGCATGGAGAACGGCACATAGCAAATGCTCAGGAGATTTTGTTGACTCAAATAAGAGATATCTAAAACAGGACAAACCATGGTGTTTTTAAGAAACAAAAAAAATCGGGGCGCCTGGGTGGCGCAGTCGGTTAAGCGTCCGACTTCAGCCAGGTCACGATCTCGCGGTCCGTGAGTTCGAGCCCCGCGTCAGGCTCTGGGCTGATGGCTCGGAGCCTGGAGCCTGTTTCCGATTCTGTGTCTCCCTCTCTCTCTGCCCCTCCCCCGTTCATGCTCTGTCTCTCTCTGTCCCAAAAATAAATAAAAAACGTTGAAAAAAAAAAAAAAAAAAAAGAACCATCAAGGAGTGAAACTGCCTGGGCCTGAGACAGTAGAGGGAGGTGGGGAGTGTGGAGAAGGTGAGCGTACCTGCCTTATCCAAGGTGGGTAACAGCTAATCTGCTCTAGCCTCCCTTTACTGTGTGAAAAATGTACTGTGTCTAAGAGTTGACAGATTTTCTGATTTTTCACAAGAAATGTCAGGCCTAGATCTCGAAGCAAACTCTCCAGATTTTTTAACAGTTGGCATCTCTGCCCACTGGCCATGCAGGGCTGCCAGACTGTAATCCCTGTTTTAGGCGTTTAAAATGGGCGGGAGACGGTGGCTGGGAACCCAGGAAGTAACATCACAAATGCCTGCTCAGCAAATGACTGCGCCACTGTCGGTGACCACCAGGGGACAGTAGTTCACCAAACATCACGTCCCCCGTTCAATCTTTGTCAGGAGATCACACTCAATTTTCTTGACTTTGTCTGCATTCAGCTGTGTTGAATGCACAAAATATGGTCCCTGAAGCAAGATTGAAAAGTCAGCTTTCTCCACCTTAAGCATTCTATATTGGGTGGAAATGGCTTCCTCGTGGCCCACGCAGGAGTTTTCTAAGAGCTTACCTTGACACTTGACAAAGAACCTGGAAAGTGGCTGCTTGGAAATGTGTCCATTATGCAAAACAAAGCAAAACAAAACAAACCCTTATGCATCTTTAAGAAACAGCAGTCAAGCGCTTCTTGCTGGCTGAATCGGATTCTATTGCTTAGGAAACACAAAACTCCCCAACTCGAGGCTATATATTGCATTGATGGCTCCAGAATGACTCAACTTCATTTAAAAGAAAATACACCAGACTGGTTCTCTCTCTCCCAACTCCCAGGTTCTTCTCATTTCCCAGCCTGCTTGGATTTTTTTTTTCTCTCTCCTTCTAACTTAGAGCTGCTGCAGAAGAGGCCCCCAGCAACCCTTTTCCCTGACTACTGATGTCCTCAGTTTGCATACCCAGTGGGGTCCAGGGGGCATCCACAGGAGACAGGGTTTGGGATAGGTGTCCTTGGGCTGATGGCTCATGCTTGGGATTCAGGATGATCTCAGACATGCAAAGAAGTATTGTTTTCAGAGCAAATCACTTGGGGAAGTGATGTTTCTTACTTTCAAAAAATTAAACCATAACTGTTTCCTTTTCTCATTAAATAACCCAAATAACCAACTACCTACTTAATTTTTTTTTTAATTGAAGTGTGGCTGACATACAATATGTTCGTTTGGGTGTACAACACAGTGACTTGACAATTCTGTACATCACGCAGTGCTCACCATGAAGAGTGTAGTTACTGTCTGTCACTTTACAATGTTATCACAACTACTTTATTTCCTAAAAGCATAATGGGATCACAGATATAATAGAAGGCACAAATAAACAATAAGACAAAAAGAATCCTGTGCACAATTGTACTAGATATTTTTTATGCACATCTATTTTTATTTTTTATTTTTTTATTTTTTTAAATTTTTTTTTCAACGTTTTTTATTTATTTTTGGGACAGAGAGAGACAGAGCATGAACGGGGGAGGGGCAGAGAGAGAGGGAGACACAGAATCGGAAACAGGCTCCAGGCTCTGAGCCGTCAGCTCAGAGCCTGACGCGGGGCTCGAACTCACGGACCGCGAGATCTTGACCTGGCTGAAGTCGGACGCTTAACCGACTGCGCCACCCAGGCGCCCCTATGCACATCTATTTTTAAATCATGAAATATTTCAGACATCTAGAAGGCATAGGTAGTAAAATGGGTCCCTGGGTGCCTCCCCGCACCCCCCCCCACCAGTTTAAGAAATATCATATTATATTACCAACGTACTGAAGCCCCGGGGCACTCTCTCCCATATCACCTTCCCTTCCTTCACTCCGAGAGATAATCACTGTCTTGAATTTGTTACTTATTACATCCATATATGGCCTCTTGTTTTTACCCACCAGTCCTTTTCTATTACAAGCAACATGTCAGTGAAGTTCTTATATGAGCTTTTGGTGTGTGTCTGGAAGTTTCTCTAGGGCAGAGCTTCTCAACGAATCACCTGGGGAGCTTTTAAAAAAACACCCTATACCTGGGCCTGCTCTAGACTGATAAAGTCCTCCAACCTTTCTGATCCTTCTGTATCTTGGCTATACGTGGAAATAATTGTACTGGTCACACTATCTCATTACTGGTAGTGGTAACCACCACTTATTAAGCACTTACTGTGTACGAAGTAGTTTATGTGTATTGTTTTATTGGACTTTTGGAACAATGCTGTGAGGTAGAGATTATTAAGCCCACTTTACAGAAGGTAAGACTGAGGCTCATAGAAGTAATTAGTCTGAGTCACACAGCAAGCAAGTGGCAGAGCCAGGGTTCACAACCAGCCTTCCTGACTCAGAACTTGTGGTTTTAACCACTAGGAGACTCTATGATTTCAGAGCTGACAGGTTATGCTTAGGCTCTTCAGTTCTACAGGTGGAGAAACTGAGGCGGACAGAGTGCAAGGGCAAAGCCAGGACACAAATCCAAGTCCGTAGACTCTCTCTTTATTCATCAACACATCACTTTCTTATGTAAAAGTACTTTGAAGAAGGGAATGAGAAGCAAGGAGGGAGAAATCTTAATAAAGCCATCTTTTCTTCTCAAGACAGTTTCTGGCTCTCCTAGGGTCAGCTGGATCTGCTCTTTATCAGTTATCCACTGCTGTGTAACAAATAATGCCCAAATTTAGCAGCTTAACACAACAGTAAACATTTATTATTTTACATAGTTCATATGTGTCAAGAATCCAGGAGTGGCTTAACTGGGTGAGTTTTTAAAAAATTTTTAACGTTTATTTATTATCGAGAGGCAGGGAGAGACAGAGCATGAGCATGGGAGGGGCAGAGAGAGGGGGAGACACAGAATCCGAAGGAGGCTCTAGGCTCTGAGCTGTCAGCACAGAGCCGGACATGGGGCTCGAACTCATAAACTGCGAGATGGTGACCTGAGCCGAAGTTGGACGGTTAACCAGCTGAGCCACCCAGGTGTCCCTCGTTTTTTTTTTTTAACGTTTATTTATTTATTTTTGAGAAAGAGAGCAGAAACTGGGGAGGGGCAGAGAGAGAGAGAGGGAGACACAGAATCCAAAGCAGGCTCCAGGTTCCAAGCTGTCGGTGCAGAGCCCAAACACAGGGCTCAAACTCACGAACCGTGGGGTCATGACCTGAGCCGAAGTCGGACGTTTAACCTACTGAGCCTCCCAGGTGTCCCTGGTTGGGTAGTTGTGGCTCAGGATCTCTCTCGAGATTGCAGTTGTGATGTTGGCTGGGGTTACGGTCACCCGAAGGCTTGACTCGGCTAAAGAGCCATTCCCAAGGTGGCTGAAAAGTTGGTGCTGGCTGGTGGCCAGGGGCTTCATTTCTCTCCATGTGGGTCACTTCGTAGGGCTGTTTGAGTGTCCCCACAACATGGCAGCTTCCCCCCAGTCTGAGTGATCCAAGCGCGTGGTGTCTTTTATGACATAGCTTTTGAAGTCACAGCATTGTCACCTCTGCTGGACTGTATGGGCCGCAACACAGGGCAGCCTCGGTACCATGTGGAAGGGGACTGCCTAGCGTTCAGCAGGAGGTGAATGGGGGCCGTCTCGGAGGCTGCCTGTCCAGCACCCACCGTGCCTGCCCCTCCTCAATCCCAGTGGTTCTTGCCGACAGCCCAGCAGCATGGACTTCAGGCCCCTGTGGCCGAGTCTTTGGGGGCCTCAGGACAGGAAGCTTCTGCAGGCATGAGACTCACCTGTCACAACAGTGGGTTCCGAGTTGCCAAAGTGCCTTTCCCCCAGATGTTTCATGAGAGCTTTCCAGCGCTGCTACTCTCATTGGCCTGAGAAGCTGCCTACTCCTGCCTAAAAACACAGTCATGCGGACGTGGAGACTGGCTCACGTGCTCAGGACGCCGTTGTAGATCGTTGCCTCTAGAAGATGTGACTGACACCTTCTCCTCGTCCTGCGTGGTGATGGTGACTTAGGGTGGCCACTAGGCCAGCCCAAGTGCCGATCTGGAGGCCCCACGGTCTGCCTCCTCCCCCTTCTCAGATCTCCCTGCTTCACCCGATCCGAGGCTGCCCCTTCCAGCAACGCCCGTCAGCGGGACAGCCAAGAGCCTGGCAGCCACGGGGCAGGGGGGCCGCAACCACCCTGGGTCCAGATTACAGTCCCTTTGGACACGCCCCAGAAGCACTCAGTGGAAGCTTTCGGTTGCCATAGTAACACGGAGACAAGGAAATTAGCAAGGGTGCCTGGCTAGGCTAGAAAGCTGTGCTTTTATTCTGCGTTTCCCACTTCTAACTAGACAAGGCTAGGGATGGACATCAAAGGATCTTTTCCTGGAAATGCTCTTTAATAAATTGTGAAATGAGGGGCGCCTGGGTGGCTGTCGGTTAAGCGGCCGACTTCGGCTCAGGTCACGATCTCGCGGTTTGTGAGTTTGAGCCCCGCGTCGGGCTCTGGGCTGACAGCTCGGAGCCTGGAGCCTGCTTCCGATTCTGTGTCTCCCTCTCTCTCTGCCCCTCCCCCACTTGCTCTCTGTCTCTCAAAGATGAATAAATGTTAAAAAAATTTTTTTTTTAGATAAATAAATAGTGAAATGAGCACAACCCCCATAGGGTGATGGTGGTGATTCTGGCATTCTCAGAGGAACCCAAGGAGCAAGTTTATAGCCAAGGCAGCTTCTTGTTGACATTGATACTGTTATTTTAAGAAGACTTTCAGATTTGTGCGTGTGTGTGTGTGTGTGTGTGTGTGTGTGTTAGGATTCTCTACACCCAGTGTGGGGCTTGAACTCACAACCCCGAGATCAAGAGTTGCATGCTCCACCAACTGAGCCAAGCAGGCGCCCCTGTTGTTGTTAATATCAACTTTAGTGAGGTGTGATTCTCGTACCATACAATCCACTCAGGATCATGGTCAAGGTTAGAACTTTTCATCCCCCCGAAAAGAAACCTCCCACCCTTTAGATTTCTCTGCCACCGGCCGCCCTCAGCCCCGGCAACCTACTTTCTATCCCTATAGATTCTTCTTCCTATAAATGGAATCACAGAATACGTAGTCTTTTGTGACTGGCTTCTTTCAGCATTTTTATTCTTTGCCTCCTTAAGGTTCTTCATAGTCTCCCTGACAAAGGTGTCTCTGTTCTCTTTGAGAACAATTCATGGGCCAGGGGTGCAGCTGCCAAATTAGCCCCCGCCCGGGCTCCAGATGGACGGAGGGGAGCAGATTCCTCCGAGGCCACCAATGTTCACCCTTCCCCGCCGCTTTGAGGCTGTAGTGGGACAAGTGGCCCGTTGGGAGCACGACTGGCCACGTGTCATGCCTGCACGGGTGGACATGCCTCCCCACCGCGCTCCTTCTTTTGGAGGCCGGGGTGGACAGTTCTAATCACAGCCAGCAAGCGCTCACTAGGTGCCAGGCACCGTCCTAAGAGTGGCATGCGTGTTAGGACTAGTTCATTGTTACAGACCTTTTCTCCCCCCCGCCCCCGCCACCTCCCTTTTTTAAACCTTTCTTCTTCTTCTTTAATGCTTATTTATTTATTGAGAGAGAAAGAGAGGAAAAAAAAAAAAGCATGAGTGGGGGAGGGGCAGAGAGCGAGAGAGAGGGAGAGAGAGAATCCCAAGCAGACTCCGCACTGTCAGTGCAGAGCCTGACGTGGGGCTCGACCCCACAAACCATGAGATCGTGACCCGAGCCGAAATCAAGAGTTGGGCGCTGAACCGGCTGAGCCACCCAAGCGCTCCCCCCACCTTTTCTTTTTGTGGGATCCACTTAAAAGCTGCCTCTTTTAGTTCATGCCCATGTTTTGCTGAAGCTATAATCTGTCTCTTTTCTTTCAGCCATAAACCGTGTGTATCAAAAAAAAAAAATCTCACTGTTCACCTTGCATTAGTCTGGATACTTGACTTTGATGAGTATTATTATTATATTAAAATGCACATCACATGAAATTTACCACCTTAACTATTTTGAAATAGTGGCATTAAACACATTCACACTTTTGTACAAACACCACTACCATCTGTCTCCAGACCCCTTTTCATCTGCCGACACTGAGACCGTAGCTCCCCAGTCCGCCTCCCCCCAGCCTGTGAGACCCCCTTCTACTTCCTGTCTGTATGATTCTGACCAGTCTAGGTGGAACCTGACCGTATTTGTCTCTTTGTGACGGCTTAGCCTCACATACCTCCGAGGTCCACCTTGTGGTTAGCATGTTTCAGAATCTCCTTCCTTTTTCTTTTTTTTTAATTAAAAATTTTTAAAGTTTATTTACTGATTTTTGAGAGGGGGGTGGGGAAAGGACAGAGAGAGAGAGAGAGGGAGAGAGAGAATCCCAAGCAGGCTCTGTACTGTCAGCACAGAACCCAATGCCGGGCTTGAACTCACCATATGGTGAGATGATGGCCTGAGCCAGAATCAAGAGTCAGACGCTTAACCGACTGAGCCACCCAAGCTCCCCACAATCTCCTTCCTTTTTAAGGCCGGATAACATTCCTAGTGTTCACTTTAAAATTTTTTTTTTTAATGTTTTTTATTTATTTTTGAGACAGAGAGAGACAGAGCATGAACGGGGGAGGGTCAGAGAGAGAGGGAGACACAGAATCCGAAGCAGGCTCCAGGCTCCGAGCTGTCAGCACAGAGCCCGATGCGGGGCTCGAACCCACAAACCGTGAGATCGTGACCTGAGCTGAAGTCGGACGCTTAACCGACCGAGCCACCCAGGCGCCCCTCCTAGTGTTCACTTTTAACATGTCCTCATGGACAGCTGAGATGCTAGTTTGATATCGTTTCTTTTTTAATTTTAAAGATTTTCAGAAACTTTTTAGAGCAGCTTTAAGTTCACAGGAAAATTGAGAGGAAGGTACAGAGATTCCCCACATACACCCTACTCACCCCCCATTCACAGCCCCGACCCCCTTTACCAACATCTCTGACCAGGGCGGAATGTTTGTTGTAATCGATGAGGCAACGTGGACATGTCATTATCACCAAGGTCAAGGTCCATAGTTTACATCCAGGCTCATTCTCAGTGTCGTACCACCATATCATGCAGAGTATTTTCACTGTCCTAAATGTCCTCTGTGCTCTGCCTTTTCATCCCTCTCATCCGTCCCAACCCAGGGCAACGTGATATTTTTACTGTCTCCATGGTTTCGTCTTTTTCAGAATGTTGTCTGTTGGGGGGCGCCCGGGTGGCTCAGTCGGTTGAAGTGTCCGATTTCCGCTCAGGTCATGATCTCACGGTTCGTGAGTTCGGGCCCCATGTCGGTCTCTGTGCTGACAGCTCGGAGCCTGGAGCCCACTTCAGATCCTCTGTTTCCCTCTCTGCCCCTCCCCCGCTTATATGCTCTCTCCCCAAAATAAATAAACATTAAAAAAAAATTTTTGTTAACATCTTTTGTTGGAATCCTTCAGTACGTAGCCTTTTCCGATTGGCTTCTTTCACTTAGTAATATGCATTTAAGTTTCCTCCATGTCTGTTCATGGCTTGATCGGTCATTTCCTTTTAGCGCTGAATACTTCATGGTCTATCCACTCACCTCCTGAAGGGCATCTTGGCTGCTTTCGGGTTTGGGCAATTATGAGTAAAGCTGCTGTAAATATCTGTGTGCACGTTTTTGTGTGGACCTGTGTTCAACTCCTTTGGGGAAACACTAAGGAGCACGGTTGCGGGCTTGTGTGGGAAGAGTAGGTTTGGTTTTGGAGGAAACTGCCAACCTGTTTCCCAAAGTCCTTTTTTGACCTCCCAGCAGCCATGAGTGAGAGCACCTGTCGCTTCACACCTTTGTCAGCATTTGGTGTTGACCGTGTTCCAGATTTGGGCCATTCTCACAGGTGTGTGGTGGCATCCTGTTGTATTTTTATAATTTTCTTTTTGACATTTATTCACTTGTGAGAGAGAGAGGGAGGCACAGAATCCGAAGCGGGCTCCAGGCTCCGAGCTGTCAGCACAGAGCCCGACGTGGGGCTCGATCCCGCGAGACCGCGAGATCACAACCCGAGCCGAAGTCGGACCCTCCAACGACTGAGCCACCCAGGCACCCCTAACGGTATCCTGTTGTTGTAATTTGCATTTCTCTGATGACATGTGATATGGAGCGTGATATTATTTTCCCATTGGCTAGTATCTGGCGAGATTAATTGAAAACGTTGGTTAAAGCAGAAAACCAGAAAATTTTATATCCTAGAATATTTTATCTTTTATTTTCACTTACCCACACAAGTGTCCTGTATACTAATTTATATTCTGTACATTAATTTTCCAATATTAATATGGGGTTAGTTAATATTAGGTCAATTCAGTAACCTAGGTAATTAGTTAATATGGGGTTAATTAATCGATGATAGGTTGAGTGATTAAAGCCTCCTGTTGTCTTTCCTTTACAAGTCAGATGATTGTCTCTTTTGGCTTACTTGAATGTAATAAGAATTTATTATTATTTTATTTTAATTTTTTTATTTTTAATTTTTTAAAAAATGTTTATTTTTGAGAGAGAGAAAGAGACATAGTGTGAATGGGGAGGTACAGAGAGAGAGGGAGGCACAGAATCCAAAGCAGCTCCAGGCTCCGAGCTGTCAGCACAGAGCCCGATGTGGGGTTTGAACCCATGAACCTGGAGATCATGACCTGAGCCAAAGTCGGATGCTTAACCGAATGAGCCACCCAGACACCCCTGTTTTATTTTATTTTATTTTTAAAGTTTATTTATTTATTTTGAGAGAGAGAGAGAGAGCAGGGGAGAGGCAGAGAGGGAAGGAGAGAGAATCCCAAGTAGGCTCTGAGCTGTCAGAGCAATGCCCGATGTGGGGCTCCAAACCATGAACCATGAGATCATGACCTGAGCTGAAACCAAGAGCTGAACACTTAGTCGACTGAGCCACCCAGGCGCTCCAAATGTAATGAGACTTTAGAGCCACTTGCAGAGCAGAATACAGACCCTTCCAGATTTTAATAGTAGCCCCCCCCACCCCCCACGCCCGGCCGCCGCGATCTTTTACAGTCACCTACCTCTCTAGCTAATTAGCAGTTTCTATTTAGGAAGTTGATTTTCTCAGGGCTTTCTAAAAACGCTTAACTTTTCATGGACACAACTTCCTTTTCCCCTCGTGTTTTATCCTACCACGTGCTGTTTACCTAAAATACAATGGCAAGTCAGCAGGCTTACTTGTGGTAAGCATGCAGCTCACCTGGGGGCCGCTGGTCTGCAGGGGCAGGTGTGCAGGGGACAGCCTAATCGGACAGGCGACCTGGACAGATCCACCCCGAACGAAATTCTACAAACTGCCGTGCCGGTACCTGTCAAAAGTGTCCCGATCATAAGAGCCAAAGAAAGACCGAGGAACTGTTAAAGACTGGAAGACACAGAGGAAAATGTGACACCTCGAGGTGTTCTGATGGTGGATCATGTCCTTTTATTATAAAGGGCTTTATTGGGATAACTGGTAACACCTACATGAGGTCTGAGGATTAAGTGACGAGGGTGCTCGTGTTCGTTTCCTGATTTCTGGGGCCGTCGTATGATTCTGTAGGAGAACTCTGTGCTGCACACCCCTCCTCCCTGTCAGAGTCTCTCCCTGAATAGCCAATCGGGGAGGAGCAGAAAGATCCTTCAGGAAAGGTCTTTTGTGCAGGATGATGTCGAGTAGCAGCAACATCCATGAGAGGGTTCGGGGACTTCACGCACACCAAGGGCCATTCGGCCAGAGGGCTGCTACACAGTCTTTGCACCTGGAATGTTCTTTCCCACGTCCCTGCTTCCCAGAGCAAAGTCCTGCTCCCCTCAGGGCATTTCAGCTCCTTTCTTGGGGAGCTTGCTCAAACCCTAGTCCCTTGTGTGGTCAGGGCTCCCTACCCCCTCCCTAGGTGTCAGTCCCTCTTGTATCAAATTATTTGTCCTCTGTCTCCCTGGCAGCTTGTGGACTCGCAGGGCAGCCCTTGCCCGCAGCCCCCCCGGTGCAACACGAACCCCCAAATCGTTCCGGCATGAATGGAACATTCTAGTAAGTACAAAGAGCTCACCTTGTTTCAGGGCTGATTAGATTTTACTGAACCTTACTGCTTCCATTTATAAAGGTCTCCCCTGTGGCTCGCCCCCCTTCCTCAGTGCTAAGTGTCTTTCTTGGGGTGTTGACCTCTCCTCACCCCATCCCGGACCTCTTCCAATGGAACACCGGGCAGCAACAGAGAACAAATGAGTGGCTTCAGGGTTCCAGGAGAGAACAAAAGAGTAGTTTATGGACAGGGTCGTTCACACTGTTGCCACATCACCTCAGGGAGCCGCAGAGAAGTTAATTGTCCAACATTTTACTTTGTATGGCTGGATCTAATTACTCGGGGAATGGGGTGTTAAATCTCACATGTTGGCCCTTACGGCTGTCACCCGGGAGGGAGTTAAGAGGCTCCATCACAACAGGGACGGAGGGCAAATGAGCTTCCAGTGTGACGGGAAGGCGCAGAGGTGCCCTCAGAAGTGGCACTGCCCGAGACCAACTTCTTGTTTCTATGTTTTCTCTGTGACACAAATCCCCAGTGGGTGGCTCAGGGTATGTGCTTTGGAAATGATAAAAGGCAGTGCTGTGCAGTGATTTAAAGTAGGGGTTGGTGGGGCGCCTGGGTGGCTCAGTTGGTTGAACGTTTGACTCTTGATTTCGGCTCAGGTCATGATCTCACGGTTCGTGAGTTTGGGCCCTGCATCGGGCTCTGTGCTGACAGTGCAGAGCCTGCTTGGGATTCTCTCTCTCTCTCTCTCTCTCTCTCTCTCTGTGCCCTTACCCTGCTTGCACGCAAAATAAATAAACTTAAAACAATAAATAAATAAAGTAGAGGTCGGCAAATTATGGCTTGGGGGCCCAGTTTGGCTCCCTGCCTGTTTTTGTAAATAAAGTTTTATTGGAACATGGCCATGTTCACTGGTTTAGGTATCGTCTATGGCTGAGGAGAGTGGTCGCAGCAGAGACTGTAAGGCCCACAAAGTCTAAAATATTTACTACTGGGCCCTTCCTAGAACAAGTTTTCTGACCCCTGGTTTAGAGCTCAGGGTCTGGAGCCAGACTGTCTGGGGTTGAAAACCCAGCCCTGCCACTGTGTGACCTTGGGTTTCCTGGCTTTGTCGTCTCATCTGTGAAATGGGAATGATCACAGTGGTTGTCACGCAGGTTGTTAGAGGAGTGAGTGAGCTCTTGGCATGCGGTACACGGGAGATGTTATTGATTGTCTGGAAACGAAGGTGTTCCGAGTTGCTTTCCTGGCCGGAGCGCTGGCAGGTTTCCCTGCTGGTCACAGACACGCGGGACCAGCCCTGTCGGGGCTGCGGAAGTAGCTGTGGGTTCTCGGGGGGGGGGGGTTCCCTGTAGTGGGTTGTTTCCACAGTCCCCCGAGTTAGGCTGTGTGCGAATGGGAGGCGGTCCTGGCTCCCAAATGAAGGAAGGATATGAAATAGGCTGCCCCAAATCCTCCTTAACCTGAAACATAAGCAAAGGGAAATTGCACAACCTGTTGGTGGGATTTTTGTAGAGGGGATATAAGCCATGTGCAAAGTGATTTTGGTAGCTGGTGGCAGGGAGCCAAGTGTCAGAACGAAATGGGCCGCCTGATGTATCTCTTTGGCTCAGGGTAGTGGTTAAAACACTGACTCTGAAGATGGACCTGGGTTCAAATCTGGACTCCGTCACTTCCCATGTGACCTCAGGCAAGTGACTCCACCTCTCTGAGCCTCAGTTTCCCTAGCTGTCAAACGGGACTGACAATACCAATAACACCCATATAAGCATTGTGTACAAGAAGCCCCTTCGTGCCTTTAGCCCACCTCTGAATCACCTGTTTTATTATTTACTTAATGCTTGTCTTTATTTATTTTTAAAAAAAATTTTTTTTTCAACGTTTTTTATTTATTTTTGGGACAGAGAGAGACAGAGCATGAACGGGGGAGGGGCAGAGAGAGAGGGAGACACAGAATCGGAAACAGGCTCCAGGCTCCGAGCCATCAGCCCAGAGCCTGACGCGGGGCTCGAACTCACGGACCGCGAGATCGTGACCTGGCTGAAGTTGGACGCTTAACCGACTGCGCCACCCAGGCGCCCCAATGCTTGTCTTTAAATCAACTTTGGAACCTAGACCCTCATCCTAAGGCAATAATGTTGGTGACGTCGTAGGGCGCAAAGTGTCTTTTTCCTAACACACGTCCCAGCTGTATCTTAAAAATGTGTCCCACCAGAAAGTAGACTTCACAAAGCCAGGGATGTTTCTGTATTTTGTTTGCTAATCCATTTCCAGCCCAGCGCCTGACACATAATAGGTGCTCACTACCTGGTTGTTGAACGAATGAATGAATGAATGATCTTAAATCATCATGATTGTTCGTTCAGGCAGTCAGAGTAACGCGGGGCCCTCAGGTTGGAAGACCGCCCCTCCTCCCCCGTGACAGCAGCCGTCTTCCCACTTCTTTGGTTCCAAGTCAGGGGACCCAGACCGAACGAGCCCGCGATGTCTTTTGGCTACTTCTGAGCTCAGTGCAGATGGCAGCCAGGCCGAACTGAGCCCTGACAATTGCAGAGAAGCTGTGGGGTCTGGAGAGAGACGTTCACGGTACACGGGGGCTCAGGGCGTGCAACGGCCAGCTCAGTCCTTAACCATTATTTATTATTGCTGCCAGCATTTTTGTTAAGGAGATGGCAGGCGTTTGGGCACATAGCTGCTTCCAGATGTCCGCCATAAATGTTCTGCACTTGCTGAGTTCCCAGAAACATAAAACCCGCTGTCAATGGACTTGCCCAGAGCCTGTATTTGCTGCGTTTTTGTTCTTGTTTAGTTATTACATTAAGTCTCCTGTGATTACAGAGCTGACAGCTGGTAAGGATTTGCATATGGCATGAAATTAAGTTAGTTCATTTTAATGTCTAAACCGAGCAGGGCACGAATTTGTCTGGTGAAAACCCTGCCTTCCTTGTCTTTGTTTGCACATCTGCTTTTGGCACTAGCCTCTACGGTCTTGAAGTTTGATTTCTCCCCACTCCACCCAGAGACGACAGGGGATGGGCTCCCCCTTCTAGAACTCCAAGAGGGATTTTTGCGCTTGGGGCCTAGAATGTTCTCTTTCAGGTTTGGGGAGGAATTAAGATTCAAGGGCAGCTGAGCAGAGACCAGCATTCTAGCCCCCAGCTGTGTGGTCTTTTTGCTGTGTCGCCTTGGGCAAGTCACTTTCCCTCTCTCGGCCTCAATTTCCTCATCTGTCAGATGACGGACAGACGTAGATAAGCGTTCATCTCTAGGGGTGAAAATTGGACATTGGGGGTGGGGCGAGTTTTCATTATGTGGGACGGAGCCAGACAGGGTACATTATTTGGTATTCCTGGTCCTTTGGTATCAGATGCCAACATCCTGCTCCTGGCAATCGCTGCCAACCGATCAGGACCTCCGCGTACTTCCACGTTCTGTAGCAAGCGCGATCAGTGCCCTGCTCGCATGCGTGGACCTCTTTCCTGTTTTCATGGGCACTGTCTCCCCCACAGTTAGCACCTGCACCTCTGTTGCTGGCGCTTTGCCCTCAGCCCTCCAGGATCCATTTCGCTGGGAATTCAAGCTCCCTACCCCTCCGGGCAGCTCTTCACCGAAGACCGAGAGGTAAGAAGGGGTTGGAGTACACGCTTTCAATCCCCCTGCCTCCGACCCGGTCAGCTCTGAGAGGGCACCTGCGCGCGCCCGACACGGAACAGATCCCAAACCCGTTATTCGGATTGAACGAAAACACACTTCTGCAGGCTGGATCTTGCCAGAAGCTGCTGGTTGAGGGCCTCCAGTTAGAACAGTTCTGCTGGTGAGGACGGCAAATGTTGTCACAGGACTGTGTGTATGTGAGGGACTGTCTTAAGTGCCCTGGATGCATTAGCTCATTTCATCCTCGAGACCACCCTCCAAGGCCTTCGAAGGTAGACGTCAGCCTCTCCACTTTGCAGATGAGGGAACGGAGGCGCCGAGAGGTGAGGTTGTTTGCCTCAGGTCCCGAAGCTGTGAGTGAGGAGCGAGGCCCACAGCCTGGCAGTCTGGCTCCCTTTCTACACAGTACTTTTTCTAAATATGGAGTGGCCCTACTTTTGTTTAAACGCATGCACAGTCTGGCTGGAGCTACCCCAATATGTTGACTGCTTATTTTATCTTTGGGTGATCTTTAAAACAAAATGTGCGTTGAAAAAATTTTTTTTGGTCTTCTGCCTGTGTAGAGAAATTGTGTAACAAGAAAACAGGACAGGTCAAAGAAAGCCAGAGGGCCTCATTCTCTTCCCCTCTCTCCTGCTGTCACGGAGTGCCCATTCCCAGCCCCGCTGACAGCTGTCTCCAGAGCTGCCCATCTGCTTCCTTCAGGGTGTCCCTGGAGGTGCGATTCTCCATCAGGCCCTGGGCTCTGCCTGGTTCCCACTGTATCAGGAGCCAGGGCAGAAAACCAGCCTAGCTGCTGTAGGGCATACGTCTTTAAGGGGACCCGGGCTTGGGTTGGGTTTCCCAGGAGAAGACCTGCTTAGGTCTTCTTAGGTCACATAAGAAAGACTTATGTGTCCCAGGGGAGATGAGTAAGGGGGTCAGGGAGGCAGGGCAGGGAAAGGGAAGAAGCCAAACAAGGTATGATTTCGGGGCAAAGTCCTACGGAGGGTATCCTCAGCCCGGATCCTCAGGGGTGCCCTGGAGAGTGAGTCCCTGAGCTGAGTTAGCCTGGGGAGGGAGCGGGGCTTTCACACACAGGCACCTGATGGTCATCAGCTAAGGCCTGCCCGGGAAGAAAGCTCAGGCGTTCCTGGCCCCCCCCGCAAGTGCCAGCAGAGGCCTTCAGCAGCCCAGGAGCTCCACGAAGGGTCACAGGAGTGGCTGGTGGAGGTGAATGCATGCAGAGGCTGGGGTAGATGCTGGGACACACAGAAAAGGAATGAAGAGATCTGAGTGGGTTTGGGCTGAGCACCAATATTGTCCAGGCCAGACCAGATGCTGGGATGTATGGGAAAGAGCGACTGACTTGGTGTTCTCACTGTGTGACCTTGGGCAAGTGCCTCAGCCTCTCTGAGCCCCAGTCTTCTCACCTGAAAAATGAAGGCAATCATTTGTCCCCCCCCCACCCCCGCCCCACCTCCCCACCCCACCCCAGGGCCTCGTAAATAAAATACTACACAAAGGTCAGGTGTTTACCTTTCTCTTGGGTGGGGATTTATGTCATGTTTTTTTACTATAATTTAAATGGAATGAGGCTGTGCATTGTATTAGTCAGCTGGGCGGCCATAAGAAAATACCAGAGACTGAGCGGCTTAAACCACAGAAATGGATCTCTCACAGTTCTGGAGTCTAGAAGTCCAAGGCGTCAACAGGGTTGGTTTCTGGTGAGGCCTCTCTCCTTGGTTTGCCCATGGCATCTTCTCGCTCTTTCCTCCGCTCTTTCCTCTTTCCTTCTCGCCTTTCCTGGCATTTGTGTGGGAGGGAGTGGGGGGGGGGGAGAGATGGAGAGAGAGAGGGGAGAGAGGGAGAAGGAGAGAGAGGGGGGAAGGGGGGTAGAGAGGGAGAGGGAGGGAGGGAGAGAAGGAAGGAGAGAGGGAGAGAGGGGAGGGGGAAGAAAGAAAGAAAAAAGAGAAGGGAGAGAGGGAGAGGGAGAGAGGGGAGGGGAGGAGAAGAAAGAGAAAGAAAGAGGAAGAGAGAGGGAGGGAGAGAGAAGGCATTATCTCGGGTGGTTCTTCCTCCTGTATAAGGACACCAGCCCTATTGGATTAAGGCCTCACCCTATGACCTCATTTAACCTTAATTACTTCCTTAAAGGCCCCATTTCCAAACACAGTCACTTTGGGGTTAAGGCTTCAAGATGTGAATTTGGGGGTGGGGGGGACATCATTCTGTCCACAACATGCATGTAGAATGCTTGCGTGATGCGTGGCAGACGTTCTAGAAATGTTCCTTTCTCTCCCCTCCCTTCCTGCCTTCTCCTCATCCTTCCTTCTAGCCAGTATCGCGTTCCAGGGACCTTTCTGGGCTGGGGCTCTGAGTGGTCAGCAAGGCAGACCCAGTTCCTGCCTCCATTTCCTCCGAAAATGTCTGACTCTCACCCATTGTGAGGCAAAATCAATAAGCTTGGGGCCCACGATCCTTACATCGCAGTGTTTGGAGGCAGAACCCGCACCCCCAGGCCTGACCGTCGGGGGTGCCTCATGGCTGTTGGGGGGGGCGCCGGGGGAGGGTGCCCACCATGTGTCTGCAATCAAACAGAAAAATAGTGGCTAACTTGGAAATGTGATTTTGCTTACAAATGCCTATTTCCAGCTTCTCTTGAAATAATTAGGTGAGGGGCGCCTGGGTGGCTTGGTCGGTTAATCGTCCGACTTCGGCTCAGGTCATGATCTCACGGTCCGTGAATTCGAGCCCTGTGTCGGGCTCTGTGCTGACACCTCGGAGCCTGGAGCCTGTTTCGGATTCTGTGTCTCCCTCTCTCTCTGCTCCTCCCCTGTTCATGCTCTGTCTCTCTCTGTCTCAAAAATAAATAAATGTTTAAAAAAAAAATTAAAAAAAAAAAAAGAAATAATTAGGTGAGCTGGTGGCCCTGGGCCCCCATTCTTGTGAGGCCTTGGCTGCATACCCGCCGGCCTTGAGGACGCAGGGAGAGTGGTCCCAGTTCACTCCGCTCCCTGCTGGGTCTGGCTCAGTAATTATCCTGCCTGTCCCTGTAGGTATTAAGATTTGCAACAGCTATTTTAAATAAATATGACCGATTGGAGGGCCTGACTTTGGAGCCTTACTTTTGCCATATGGAGAGTGGGGTCAGTAGAATCTTGTTTTCTGTTCTTTTTTGTTGTTGTTGTTCCCAGGGGTGTAAGATCCCAGACCGTGGGGTGCGGTTTGAGGGTGAGGGCTTTTGGGAATCGGGAATCATTATGGTGATAATGGGTACGGCTCGGATTGTCCCCTTAATGTCCTCCCCGTATCCATGCTGGTTCTAGAGCTCCTCATCTCCTCCTGTTCTGGCTCTGGGCTTGACCATGTGACCTTCTCTGACCCGTGGGATACTAGCAAACGTAAGGCAAGCAGAGGCTGAAAAAAGTGCTTGCATATTTCCACTTGCTCTCTTGGACTCCCGCAGGCGCCTAGAGAATGTGCCTGAGCTGGCCGGAAAACGCGTCCAGACTAGAACATGCGAGATGCATGCATGTGACAGACGCATGGGAGAGAGCCCAGTTGTCCCAACGGAGGCCATCAGCCAACACGTGCTGACTGCCAGACAAGTGTGTGAGCTTGGCTGAGGCTTGAAGATCGGCCAGCCAACCGCAGACTTGTTCAGGGTCGCGGAAGCAGTGGTTTGAAGCGCTTGAGGTTTAAGATAGCTGGTTACATGGCATTGTTGTAGGGGGAGAGAACTGATACATTTGTAGGCTCTGCAGGCTCCTTCTTCCTCCCCTCCTAATCTCCCCACCCCCCCTTCAACTTGAATTTACTGAGCACCCGCTATGTGCTAGGGTACATTGGCGACCAAAATTAGATACGGTCCTCGCCCTTAGGATGTTTGCAATCTCGCTTCTATTTCTATCACCCGCCTTGCCAAGACTGGACTTCAGCACGGAGGTGACTTATTTCGCTGCTCTAGGCTGATCTGGGATGGGTTTCTTCCCCACAGAATGCTTTGTTACAACTTCTATCCTTCTCATTTTCATTGTTCCCTCGGCCACTGCAGAGATCGCCACTGGTGGAGTTGGCTCTTGCCAGTAAGGGAAATCCTTTCGAGATGATGTGTGCAGCTGGGATGTTCTTAAGGAATTTATATGAAGAGGGAGCAAATCCTTGTATGTTTTTATAAGGTAGGGAGAGTTTTATGTTCTGTGAAGTTCGGTGTATTGTGATGAATTATGCTTCGGTCTGAAGTCTATGCAGAAAAGCACAGCATTTCTCGGAGTTCTGGGAAATAATACTGTAAATACAGTGATGGTTTATTTCTTGGCCGGGCATTTTCTCTAATAATGTAAAGAGATGTCAACACCCATTTCTTAAGGGCAAAATATGAGGTTCTCTCTTCTCACTCCAGGGAAAGAGTGACTAGAGTTTGCTGTGTTCTTTAGATTCTTAAAGGCAGGGGGGCTTGGTCTAGGGCCCGTGTCCTGCTCAGCTGGCCGTCCTCGTGCTTCCAGCTGGCCCACATCAGTTCAGGCGAATTAGGGGAGGCAGCACCATCTGACCCCGGGCTCTTACTGGAGTGTGGTTCCCAAAGATGTGTCTGCCTTGCCCGTGGCCTGCTGTGGGCAGATCTTTCTGTGAAAGTGGAAAGGCCAGTCACGGTCCTGTTCCTAGCCTCAGTTTCCCCCACCTGTAGCGACCCAGTGATAATCCACCGTTTCTCTAGCTGTATCCCTCCACCAATCGGCATCGCTGGAACTCCTTCCCTGGGTTTATGCATCTTGGAGACAGAAAGACGATGGGGGCTGGGTCCCCCTGACGGTGGCAGTGTGACAGGGAGTGGGAGGTCTTTTCTGATCTGGTGATTTGATTGATTTGGTCATTTGTGTTTGGGAGATGCTGTTTTATGCTCCTCGGGTGATCTTACATGGCTGGATGCCTTCACTGCCTTCAATGCCTGCGTGCAAAGAAGGAATGTGGAACTGGATATGAGTCCTGCTTTGGTTCCTGTATGGCATGGCTTTAAGAAAGTCAAGTCCACTCTCTTGGCCTCTGTTTCTTCCTCTGGATAGTGAGGTGACTCTTCCGGCTCTGACATTCTAGAATTTATTGATGCCAATAACACCCTTGCCAACGTGTCTTAAATGCGACAGGGAGTTTTCCTCCTGATTCCCTGGCTTCATCTTGGGGATAGAATCGAGAGTGTGTGAATCAGGATTCCTTTGATTGGAAGCCTTAGAAACTCAGTTCATATTGGCTGAAGCAAGGTAATATGCCGGCTCAATGGGTTGAAAAATCTAGGGCTCTGGCTTCAGGCTTGGCTGGATCCAGATGTCCTTCAGAAGGCCATTGCTATGGTTACATGCTGTAGAATGCTCTTGGTCAGGAAGGTCCTCCTCAAACCTGACTCGCCTCCTTCCTGCTGCTGTGTAGATGCATCCTGTCCTTCCCACCATCACCGCTGACGGTGTGTGAGGGGGTCAGGGGTCCTGACCCCCAGGTTCAGGTCCTGGGACTTTTGTGAGCTGTGTGACTTGGCAAGTTTCCTTTCCGGGCCTCAGTTTTCTCTTCCATTAAACAGAGCGAGCAGTTCTCGCTTTGCGCTTCTCACGGACCCAATGCAAGGATCAAGTGAGACCAAGGACATGGCTGTGTGTTGAAAAGCCCAAAGCACCGTACACATCCACGGCCCCGTTCCCTTATCCTGTAACGTGTCTGAAGTTGCTTCTGAGATTCTCCGTTTTCTTTTCCTCTCTGGACTAGACACATCAGCAGACTGGCTGGGTGAATGTCGTTGTTATTTTTACGGCTACAGAGAGCCCAGGCCATTAGGAAGGGCTCCACCAAACATTAATTACAATGCCCACATCACATCTAGTGCAGGCTGGATGTCGTGTCTTCCCTGGGTCCACGGACCGTTTCTGGGAAACAGAAGCTGCGTGGTGTTTTATCAAACATTTATGGCTATTGGCTCGGGGGTGGGGGGGTGGTGAGTTTACAAGGCTGAGCCCTGGGAAATTAAATTTCTTGCATTTTGACTCAGTCCTAATCATGCCGCAAGCCATGGGATTTATGGGGCTGTAAAGGCTTGAGCACATTGCAGGCTGGAGGCCTTGCTTCTGGCTTCTGGCCTGTGTCCTTGACAAGAGGCATCCTCTAGGAGCTTGGGGCTCAGCGGCCTGTTGGTTCGACAAACACACACCGGGTGCCCGTGGCCACCAGTGGTGAGCAGCACAGATGTGGGGTCTGCCTTCTTGTTGCGTGCAGCTTCCTAAGAAGACTGGCATTGCCGAATGATTTTGCAAATAATTCCAGAATTTCCAACTACGGTTAAGGGACTGAGGGTTAAGGGAGTGAGGGAAGGTTCCGAGATGACGTGAAAAGGTTGAGTGGGATGAATGGCGGTCTCCAAACAGATCTGTCCATGTCCTAACTTCTGGAACCCGTGGACATGACCTTATTTGGAAAAAAAGGGTCTTTGCAGATGTAATTAAATAAAGGCTCTCAGGGAGCCTGAGTGGCTCAGTCAGTCAGTTAAGTGTCCAACTCTTAACGTTGGCTCAGGTCACGTTCTTGCAGTTCATGGGATTGAGCCCCGTGTCCGGCTCTGTGTTGAGAGGGTGGAGCCTGCTTGGGATTCTCTCTCTCCCTCTCTCTCTGCCCCTCGCCTGCTTGCCACTCACTATCGCTTTCTCAAAATAAATAAACATTTGGGGCCACCAAGGTGGCTCAGTCAGTTGAGCGTCCGACTTCGGCTCGGGTCATGATCTCGTGGTTCCTAAATTTGAACCCCGTGTCGGGCTCTGTACTGACAGCTCAGAGCCTGGAGCCTGCTTTGGATTTTGTGTTTCCCTCTCTCTCTGCCCCTCCCCCACTTGCGTTCTGTCTCTGTCTCTCTGTCTCTGTCCCTCTCAAAAATAAACAAACATTAGAAAAGCATTTAAAGATTAAAAAACAAAACAAAACGAAACAAAGGAAGGATCTCGAGATGAGATTATCCTGGGTTATCCAGTCGGGCCCTAAGTCCAATGACAAGTGGCCCCATAAGAGAGAAGGAGGAGAGAGCCATGTGAGGGTGTTGTGATACAGCCATAAGACAAAGGGCACTTGGAGCCACCAGAAGCTGGGAGACACAAGGAAGGATTCTTTCCTAGCGCATCCAGAGGGATCAGGGGCCTACTGACACCTTGACTTTGGAACTTCTGGCCTCTAGAACTGTGAGGAAGTGAATTTCTGTTGTTTTAAGCCACCACATTGGTGGAAATTTGACACAGCAGTCTCAGGAAATGAATCCAGGTGGAATAACCAATTTTGACCTCATCTGGGAAATCCAGGAAGGCTCTGGGAGGAAGTGGCTTTTGAGCTGGCAAATGTGGGATAAGTAGCAATTAAGCTGGCAAAAGGGGCTGCGCTGCAGGGGAGGGGAGGGACGGGGAGGGGGAGAAGTGTTCCATGAAGACGTCGCATGTGCAAAGGCCCTGAGGTGGAAGGAGCTGGACTTGCTGCATCCACAGCCCCTTTCGGTTTTGCGGTAGCATCAAGCTCTGTCCTACCCCTCAGGATCTTTGCACTTGTTCCCTCAGTCCGGGATGCCCTTTCCTCCACCTCTTCCACATGTCTGGCTCCTTATCCTTCCAAGCCTCAGCTGAAATGAGATGTCGGGCACAGCGTTTTATGACCATCCTCACTAAGTATATCCCCTCTCTTACTCTTTCCCCCTCCACCCATTGGCTCCCTTCATAACATTGAAAATAATAGTAATGACAGTAGCCAAGACTGAGCCCTCAGTATGACCTAGGCATTGTGCGGACTGCTCTACGAGTACCCGTCTGATTTAATCTTCATAACAATCCCGTGGGACAAATGCCGTTTTCTTGTTGTCGCGAGATCCCCATTTCACAGATGGGAGCACTGAGGCACAGAGAGCTCAGGTTACATGGTAGGAAGGGAAGGAGCTGGGATTTAAACCCAAGCAGTTTGGCACACGTTCAGCAGATACTTGGTGGCCGCCTCTTGCCTTCTGGACTTTGACAGAGGTTTGAGCCTTCCTGAGAGCAGTGTCCCCAAGATGGCCCACAGCGGAGCCCACAGGTCCTGGGCCCCTGTGCAGGAATCATCGGTCCTCCATCCCAGTTCTTGCCCGACCCAGAGTCCTCAAGAGAAGAGGACCTGACAGCCCCTCTTGGCCTCCGTCCACTCCTCTCCTGCAGGTGGAGGGGAGGAGACCCCAGTGCAACGTCGCCAAGGTGCACAGGGGGTCACCGCTGCCCAAGAAACTTCCTCCCACCACACTGGTGGGCCCAGGGTATTAGGGGCTGGCAGGACTGGAGTTCAGGGACAAGTCCCAGCGCTTCGTCTCCTGGGAGCCGAGGCCCCTGTCTTCCGGGAGGCCAGGATGTGCGGCCACGTGTGTCCAGAAACACTAGTCAGCTCCGTGGGCAGCCACGCTGAGGTACCGTGGCTTAGCCCCGGCACGTCCGTCCCCCTCACGCGGCCCATCTGCGGTTCAGGAGGAGCTGGGCTCAGCTGGGCCGGGCTTCCAGGCTGCAGAGTAGGCTCAGGCTTCCACACCTTCGCCTTTGGCCTCCTGGCACCAGCAGGCTGCCCAGGGCGTTCTCTTCCCATGCCAGTGCCCACGGCCAAGGCACGAGACACCAGCCAAGTGCAAAAGTGTATTTAGGACTTTGCACAGGCTGCGTCCGCGAGCACACCGTTGGCGCAAATCCAACCCCCATCCAAGCTTAACCTCAGCGGACCAGACACCGTGCCTCTAGGGGCGGGAAGGCGGCAGAGGGCCCGGACGAGGGAGGAGGTGAAGGTTGGGGCCGGTCTGCAATCTTCTTCTTGTGCTGCCTGTCTACACTTGGGGGCTCCCGGGCCTGGTTTCCTCAGCCAGTCCTGCTTTTGGTTGGGGGCTCGGAGCCGGCGGGGAGAGTATCTGGGGAAAGGTGCCAGAGTTTCCTTCCGTCCCTTGCTTGTAGCCGTGTGGCTGTGATTGGCTGCCCCGAGGGTGGTAACATCCGGGGTTCAAACTAAGGATGCTGTGGTTCACCCAGGGGGTGAGACCGTTGACCATATGGAGCTGATGGGGAAGCAGGAAGAGGAGATCACCTTAACCACTCTGGTCCTTTCCTTTTTTTTTTTTTTTTTTAAATTTAAAGGACCGGGGCGCCTGGGTGGCTCGGTTGGTTAAGCGTCCAACTTCGGCTCAGGTCACGATCTCACGGTCTGTGAGTTCGAGCCCCGCGTCGGGCTCTGTGCTGACTGCTCAGAGCCTGGAGCCTGTTTCAGATTCTGTGTCTCCCTCTCTCTCTCTGCCCCTCCCCTGTTCATGCTCTGTCTCTCTCTGTCTCAAAAATAAATAAACGTTAAAAAATAAATAAATAAATAAATAAATAAATAAATTTAAAGGACCACACTTCAGGTTTATTTATGAAAAAAAAAATACTGCGGTATTATTGCAGAGGAAGAAACATGTTCATCAAAGCATATGGATCTCGACATACTAACCATCATCAACTGTAATCAAGTAGCTGGTATAACTTAAAAAATATCTATCTATCTATCTATCATCATCTTTTTTTATTGAGCTATAATCCACATGTCATAAAATTTGCCCTTTTTAAGGTATAAAATTCGGTGGTTTTAGTATACTCCCTAGGTTGTACAACCATCACCGCTATTTAATCCCAGAACACGTTAACCTGCCCCAGAAGAAGCCTACTTCCCATTAGTAACACCCCCCCCCCCGGCTTTCCCCCACTAATCTATTTTCTGTCTTACACATTTGCCTCTTCGTGGCAGTTCATATGTATGAAATTGTACACTATGTGGCCTTTCAGGTCTGGCTTCTTTCGCTTAGCAGAGTGTTTCTGACGTCCACCTGGCTTGTAGCATGGGTCAGTGCCTGATCGTTTTCTCCATCACCTCCGCTCCTGGGGTGAGTGTGCGTGAGGGGGTTTCTGTGTCTGCCAGCCTCTTCCTGCCTCTCCTCTTCCTGCCAGCCAAGCAGAGAGCTTCGTTTGTAATTCCTGTTCCCTAGATAGAACAGAGGGATTCATTCCCTTGCTTGTGATTGGGTGCCGCGGCCCCCAGGGCATGGCAAGTACCGAGGCAGGCCAGGTCCCTGTCCTCAAGGAGGGTGGGACCGAGAGGAGGAGAATGAGAGGAGTTGAACA
Source organism: Panthera uncia (assembly GCF_023721935.1). NCBI lineage: Eukaryota > Metazoa > Chordata > Mammalia > Carnivora > Felidae > Panthera > Panthera uncia. Next base: position 74,138,987 of record NW_026057586.1, read on the forward strand.
GGGCAGCAGTAGACCAAGTGACGGAGAGGAGGGTGGGTGTTTTGAAAGCAGAGCAGCTTGTGGGATGGAGTCTGGAAAATGCACAAGGGCAGAGAGCTCAGCCCGGCTGGAGGCATGGGTGAGAGGGTGGGGAGGGCAGGAGTGGGGTGGCGAGGTGGGAGGGGGGGGGCGTGGCCATAAGTGCTCCTGACTTATCTGTCATGTAACCTGGGCCACAGCAGGGCCTAATTTGCCCTTGAAACCTCCCTCAAAGGGTGGTCTGAAGACTGGTCAAGGGAGAAGGGAACACAGAGAATGGTGTTGAGCTGTGCATCCAACCCCTGCTGGATTCAGCAACAGACACGAAGAAATCAGAGCTCCGTTTCTAGCTTAGGTCTAGCTGGGGAGACGAGAATTATCCAGAATTCATAGTCGAGGCCTAAAGAGCATGCAGATTCGGAGGTGACCAAGATCTTCACTGGCCGAGGAAATCCAATCAAGGAGGGCTTCCCAGCAGAGGTGGCCCTGGAGGAAGGGCAGTGGCCGGCTCGTAGAGACGTGGGGAAGACACATCAGGAGCCAGAGCAACCCCAAAATGTAAAAGCACTTCAAAATATAGAATGCTTACAATATATAAGGCACTTTGTTTTCACTCTACCATTTAATCCTCAAACAAACTTATTTGCATCCCCATTTTACAGACAGGGAGACCGAGGCTAAATCGCACACAGATACTAATTGGCAGAACTGGGAGTCACCTGGTCCCCGGCTTCCCCCCTCTCCCCTCACCAGGGAGGAACTCAGGAACCCCAGGCCCCAGCTTCTGCTCAGGCTGCTTAAAAAAAGAAAAAGAAAAAAAAAAAACAACCACCTTAATTTTTTTTTTTTTTTAATTATTTGAGAGAGAGAACGAGTGCAGGAGGGACAGAGAGAGAGGGGGACAGAGGATCCGAAGCGGGCTCTGTGCTCATAGCAGGCAGCCGGATGTGGGGCTCGAACTCACAAACTGCAAGATCATGACCTGAGCTGAATTCAGACGCCTAACCGACTGAGCCTTCCAGGCGTCCCAAGAGCCACCTTTTTAATGTCTTTCTTCCTGGCCAGGAAAATTGTCCACAAGGGTGTGAAATAGGCACTGGCCAGGCCAGGAAAAGATTCCTCCTCCCTGTTCATCGGATGATTCTGCTACTGGTGTGAAATCTTCATTTTAATCATAAAAAAAAAAAAAAAAAAAAAAGTAGGGTGGCCTGTCTACAAATACTTTTTTTTCTTTTTTAACAAACTCTTTTCATAATCCTAACAACTATAAAGTAAAACCTCAATCAGCACTTGGGACTCACTGCTTTGTGGATCTCGGCGTAGGTGCCCAAGGGATGAGGGAATAGGCCCTGCGCTAAATCGGGGAGGGAGTGTCCCCGTGTGCGTTTGTTTTCTTCCTGACATAAACTGTCGCAGTGCAATCGACAGGAAGGGTGATTTGTCCCCTCGGAGATTCTGCAGCCTCCTGGCCCTTGTCACAGCCTGGCCTAGGAGGAGACGAGGCCAGGGTGGAGGGCACGAGAGCCTGCCGCGTGCAGGGAGCCTGGGGAGTGAGGGGTGGCTGTCCGTTTTCCATCTGGAGCGGCCCTCAGCGTTTGTCCTGGCATCCTGCAGGTGGGGCCATGGAGCCGATGTCCTAGCTGAACGGAACCGGAGCAAGACCTGAACCCTGATTGTCATGATGGTTAGGAGTAGCTAGCTTTTGAGGACTGCTTGTTACAGCCCCATAACATGGCCTGTCCTGCCCGCCAGTAGTTACTCTGGCTGTGGTGTGAGAGGAGCAGAATGCAAGCCAGGAAGCCTGTTGTTGTTGTTTTTTAAGAGAGAGAGAGAGGGAGGGGAGGTGCAGAGAGAGTGGGAGAGAGAGAATCCCAAGCAGTCTCTGAGTTGTCAGCACAGAGCGCGACACGGTTGAACCCATGAACTGTGAGCCCTAATCGAGTCGGAGGCTTAACCGACTGAGTCACCCAGGCGCCCTGCAGGGAGGTCTTTGAGAAGGTGATTTTGTTCCTGCAGGTGAGAGATGACGGGAGGTGGGGAGAAAGGGCTGGGGTCAGTGACGGGTGGGGGCTAAATAGACCAGGGCTCCAGAATGGCTATTAAGGGACAAGGGAAAGCGTCACTTCTGCTCGGCTTGCCCGAAGAGCTCTCAGACCACCAAAGTTCCTCTCACCATCTCCTATTAGAGAATAAATTCCGCTCATCTTCTCGCAAGAAGTGGGTCTCTGTTTTCACCCTTCGTAAAGGGCAACAGAAAGTTCACTTCAGAGATGCGAGGCCCCCGGCCCGGGCTGTCCCACGGCTGAGGCTCTGTCTGTTGGCAACGTCGTCAATTACAAGCGGCCGAGGCAGGTGCCGGTCAGCTGGCCTCGCAGCGGGCGTTAGGGAAATCGTCTTTGGCTTGATTATATTAGCTGGCTGTCCCCAAAGAGGTGAGAAAATAGACCTAAATCCCTCTGGCTTTGTGCCTCATGCCCCGCCCATCCCTTGCGTTCAGGCGTCACGGCTCAATCAGAAGATGGCCTTTCAGCACAGCTGCTGTGGAAAATGGGGAAAATCTCGTTAGAGAGAGAATTGTGTCAGGAGAGAGAGATGCAATTTAGCACTGTATGTTCTTATGAAAATGCGTGTGCATCTCTGAAAAGGAACAGCACTGTTCAGGCAGGACAAAGGAGAGAGAAGCCCAGTGGCCGATCCTGGCGACCAGAGGACAGGGGTCACGTGGCTTTGGTTGTGTGGTTTGCTGCTCCCACCGGCCGCCTTTCTCCGGAGAGCTCGGAAGCTGGGTGCGGGTGCCCATTCCAGCGGGATGGGCCCTAGCGTCTGTCCCAAGGGGGTAGACCCGCGCCCTCCAACGTGGAAGCCAGTAGCCGTGTGTCGCTATTTACATTCAAATTCATGAAAATGGTGTCGGATGAAAACTTCAGTCCCTCAGCTGCATTAATCAGATTTTAAGTACTCCATAGCCACATGTGACTAGTGGCTACCAGACTGGACAGTGCAGGTAAAGAACATTCCCCGGATCGCAGAAAGTTCTGTTGGCCATTGCTGGTGCCCCCCGGTTCCGGAAGACCCAAAACGGAAGATACTCAAACAACAAAAAGGAGGGAGGTCTTCGCTGGCCCCAGCCTAAGGAGCCTGTGCGCCTCTCACTTCCCTCTCCCACTAAGTGGCAGAACTGGGGTTAGAACCCAGATCTCATTTAATTCCAGAGCTCACCCCACCTCCCCCCACCATCTTTAGACTCTATGTAACACGGACTGGCCCCAGATTGCTATGAAGTGGCTCATTTCGCTCAATACTTCCTGCTCTAGGGAGCTATGGTATTTATCCACTAGGCCTGACAGGTCACTGGTCAAGGGATGCTCTCCCAGTGACAGAGCCAGCATTGATTCCGGGCACTGTCGACCTGCTCTGCACGGCCAAAGAAAGCCCAAGGCAGGGAGCTGACAGATGGAATTTGGGCTGGATGCTCAGACCTGGTAAGTGCAGGAGAACATGGGAAGGCACCCAGAGTGCATGCCCTCAGTGTCAAGAGAGTGAGGTCACACAGATCTGGGTGGGGGGTGGGGGACACATTGGCTCTGCCATCTACTAGCTCTCTGGCCCCTACATTTTCTCTTCTTGTCCCGTCTTATCTCTCTCCACAATGAGGGAATTCCTTTAAAATATGAATCAGATCCAGCCACTCCCCTGCATTAATCATGTTCGTGATTTCCCACTGATTTAGAATGCAATCCAAATTTTATAAAGGTCCACACGACCCGGCTCATCCTTTACCCTCCAACGTTATCTTTCCTGACACCTCTTGTTGGTACCTTCATGGCCCTCGTCACGCCCTGGAACTATTTCCTTGTTTGCTTTCTTGGTTATTGCCTATATTCCTCCTGGGCTGGGGACTTCATGAAGGTCGGGCATGCTTATTTTATTCCTTACTCTATGTACTGGTGCCTCACACAGCCCCCAGAGATGCAATGAATACTTGTCTAATGAAAGAAGTAACAGTCTTATGCACGATGCTTAACCTCTGTGAACTTCTGTTTCCTCACCTGTAAAATGAACTAGAAATATTTTGTAAGGTTATTTGTAAGATAGAAGCAGTGATGGAGTGCACGGCACACAGTAGGCACTCAAGTTGGCAATTATTAGTAGTATAAAAAGTTGTAAGTTCAATACAAGTACCTTTTTCCCCCCAGAGCCATTTGAAAGAAAGCTGCCAACCTGGTGATCCGTGACCGCTGAATATAGTAGAATTTATTTCCCTAAAACAGGAAGGCTCTGAGATAGTCACAATAAAACTGTTAGGATCAGGACATTAACCCTGACACATTACTAACCTCTAATCCTCAGACCCCATTCAGCGTTTGCTGTTTGTCCCAATAATGTCCTTTGTAACAGAAGGGTCCAGTTCAGGATTGCCCATTGCCTGTAGGTGTCCTGTCTCTTGAGTCTCCTTTAGTCTGGAGCATTCTTCAACCTTTTGAAGGGGACAGACCCATCATTTTGCAGAATGTCCCTCCGTTTGGGTTTGTCTGATGTTCCCTTGAGTTTAGCTTTGGATCGTGCATCTTTGGCAGGAATGGCACAGGAGCAATTCTGTGTCCTTATTGAATCCTGCCAGGTGGCATGCGATTTCCATGTGTCCCATTATTTGTCTGTTCTCTTTGGTCATGTGACTAAGGTGGTTTCTGCCAAGCTTCTTTTTGCTGTGAAGTTACTCTTTTCCTCTGTCTTAATATTTTTGTGGAAAGGTTCTTTTTTTTTTTGTTTACTGTTTATTTATTTATTTTGAGAGACAGCGAAAAAGAGTGAGCATGAGTGGGGGAGGGGTAGAGAGAGAGGGAGAAAGAGAATCCCAAGCAAGATCTGCATTGTCAGTGCAGAGCCTGATGCAGGGATTGATATCATGACCACGAGATCATGACCTGAGCCGAAATCAAGAATCGGATGCTTAACCAACTGAGCCGCCCAGGAGCCCCAGCTCTTTGAAACTATGTAAATGTCGTCACCAAATCATTCATTCATTCATTCATAACATTAAGAACTAATTCTTTGCTATTTTACTTAGAGGATTTAATCCATTACTATTATCATTTATTTTAGTGGTCAGATTGCCTCATTTTGGGCCAGTGAGAGTCCCTTCAAGCTGTCTTCTGCGTCCCTTGATACAACCTCCGTTTTACTCTGAGCACTGCTTTGCTTTTTGGCCCAGCAAGATGTTCTAGGCTCATCCTGTACTCTCCCTGAGCCAGCAGCCCTGGAATCAACCATTTCTCAAGGGAGCCCTGGTTCAGTTTAGTGGGGGATATCTAGAAGTAAAGTTGGTCCTGGTGTGTGTATTGCTGTTGGGGCATCACAGTTCTGAGAGCCCCTCCGTGGACAAAGCTCAGGGATGTGTGTGTGTGTGTGTGTGTGTGTGTGCGCACGCGTGTGCACGCATGTGTGCACACATGTGTACACACACACACAGACATGCTCACGTCTGTATTTATTTCTAGACTTTTTCTATATACTGAAAACCATAAAGTCACATTGGTACCTCTGATTCAAATCTATCACCATCGAGTTTATTCTGATTCTTTCCACTTCCATATTTGTAACTCCCTTCTGATGATGAGAAAGCTGGCTGCCATTTTCCTCAGTATATTTAACTGTCTGACCAATGAAACAATCATTCTGTTACACCTGCCACTGCTACCTTGCATGGGCCCCCTTGTCACCCTGCCTGTTCTCTCTTAGCCCATGTTAGCTGTACCCTCAGGCAGATATACTCCTCATCCCGCTTGGGCTCTGATGGCAATCCAATCATTGTGGTTGTTGCTGTTGTTACTATTATCCTTGGCAGGCTAGTGGGGCTGAGGAATGGATCAGATTCTCATTTAGATAATCTGCTTTCATCCAACTGGAGGAGCCATTTCCGGAGGCTCGTGTATGTGTGTGTTTTTTATATTCCTAAGATGCTTCTCCCCAGCCCCGTCTAAGAGGTCAAAGCAATTAAAAATCCTTAATAATTACCCAACATTCAGGAATTGATGGCTGATTTCAAGTGCCATGCCTTTTATTCTTTCACCTCCCCCGCAGAAATCTAAGGGAGGAAAAGTAAGTAGCAGCTGAAACGATCCCCCACTCACTTTCTATAAAGAGGAAAATTAGCTGCTCTAATAATCATGAATATTAATGTATAGCCAATTGCACTCAATTAAAATGATGATCTATAATTTTGCCTCGGAGCTTTATGGAGGCCATTTCAATGACTACCGAGTGGAGTTGGGTGCTTTTCAGAGTTCATGGGTTCGGCTTAACTCTCTCATCCCCATCACTGGCTTCCATGTAGTATGGACCCCAAGTTCTTCCCCGGTCAAATTGCTCAACCCTTGGAGTGTGCATTTTCTCTGTTTTTAGGGTCTGGGATATATCATAGTCATGGCAAGTTTATGAGATCCTGTGTCGGTCACTCTGATTCCATTAGTCCTGAAAACAATTCCCCCATTACTCTTCTGACACACAGGTTCGCCATGATTGTTCGATGAAGTTCTCTTCTCCCTGGAGAGCCGACTGACCGTAGGTGGGAGTCCCTAGCCCCAAATGTGCCAAGTAGAACGTCTTCCCTGGGAATCTGAGATCGGGACTAAGAAGGTTTAGTGTCAGAGGGATGCTTTTGAGCAGCACTATAAAACTCAGGAGCGGTGGGCAGCTAGCTTCTGGCTCGTCACATAAACTGGACAGCCCACACGCAGAGAGAGAAGCAGGCTGAGTGGCAGACGTAGAGAGGAAGCAGGCATCCTGAGAGCCTTCTCCTGCTCATTCAGGTCCCTCCTGAGTCCTGGAATGTCCCTAGCCTGGTTTTTTTGAAACACTCTGTACCCTTACATGTCCCCTTTTATTCCTAATGTTAGATTTAGAAAACTACCGTGACCTGTATCCAAAGAGTCCCAACTGACACGATTGTCAATGGACAGGCCTCTGTTCTTATTTCTGAGCCCAGAGCAGGCACTCCTGCCAGTCCTTACTGTTCACAGCAGGGCTATCTCAACCAGAAAAAAGGCCCGGGCCGGGCCAGAGAATGGAGCATCGGTCATAGCCTCCGGCTCTCGGGTTCTATTTCTATCTGTTCATCAATGATTCTGTTAAAACAGAAAAAATAAGACAACATAAGATGAGTTCAGTGGAGAAAACGCACTGAGATGGTTTGGTCGTTCTGATGCCAACCAGTGGGTTGCCTGACATGTTATTTTTCAGCTAGTTGTTTGGGGTTCTTGCAGACACAGCTGCTGTGTGTCGGTAGCTCTCCTGGCTGTTTCCCTCCATGCCCTGTCACTCTCTATCCCCTTTGCCCTGCTGTATTCTTCTTAGCTCTCATCACTGCCTGATATCGCAGTACCTATTTGTTAGTTCTTTGTGTGCTGATTGTCTCCCTCAACTAGAACAGAAACCTTGTCTATCTTGTTCACTACTGTACCCTCGTATCTAGAACAGGGCCTGGCACACACTAGGTGGCCAACAAATATTTTCAGAATGAAGGAATGGATGGATGGATGGATGGATGGGTGGGTGGGTGGGTGGGTTTAACCTCTCTTTGGTAAGCTCAAAGCGGAGGCTCTGGCTAGTGACCAAACACATCGCAGGGGCTTGAATATCCTTTTGTTTAGCCTTCTTCCCACTGCACAGAGGCCATTCATTAGGGCAAGTGCCTTTTCCTGGTGTGTCCAAAAAATGTGGCTTGGAGCTCAGCCTTTGGATTTAGCACACCTGGGTGTGAATCCCAGCTCTGCCACAGCTGTGTGCACCCTGGGTAAATTACTACACTTCTCCACGCTGTATTTCTTCATCTTTGAATTAAGAACGATAATAGTTCCTATCTCATTGGGTTGTTGTGCAAACCCAATGGGCTCTGAGTGTTGATTTCTTAGCCGTGAAACTGGCATGTAAGCTTGCTCAATAAATGTGAATTTTTATTATAGCTCCATTAAAGAGACATCACACCCCATTGCTGAGCAGTTCATTCATCCATTGGTACACGAATCGATTAGTTAGTTCAGCCAACATGCACTGAGCATCCGTGTTTCTGTTAGATTCCAGGGATATGAATATGGTGGTAAGACAATTTGCCTCTCCCAGTGAGAATTTGTGTCGTAGGAGAGAGCTCTCAGAGAGATGACCTAAGGCATGATTATCTCATGTGCTCGCCAGGGCCATCAGCATAGGTACTCAGGGTAGGGTTTTGAAATGGGACTTCAGAGCAGTGCTGGATGGTTCAGAGAAATCTTGGTAATTGGGACACATGGATTCTGGTTGCAACTTGCTGTTTGAACTGAGAAAATGCACGTCACTTCGACTAGCACCTTTCCCCACCTGAAAAATACGAGTGTGGCACTAGATCAGTTGGCCTCAAGCTTTGATGTACATCAGAATTTTTTGAGGCAGTGTGTTAAAATGCACAATGCAGGACTCCGCCCCACAGAGAAGGATTCAGATGTTGGAAGGAATGGCGTTTTAGATGATTCTGATGCAGGCCCTCAGAACACACTTTGAGGGATTGTGAACTAAATGATATTTCACATTTCCTCTTTGTGGTTCTGACACTCTTAAACACAGCACAGTCCCCATCTTTAATACTCTGCTTTTCTAGAAGTCAGGATATGGTGTAGCCTCCTCTCTCAACCTTTAAGTCCTAGGGAGCTTTCCATGGTTCTGAAGTCAGTTCCAGGGCTCTGTGGCTGAACAGCTCCGGGTGGCACCTTCTGTTGGCATCTTCTGGGTAGCTGTTCCTTCACAAAAGGAGATCAAATGAACTGTAAGGCCTCCTCCCCCTGCCCAGAAGTTGTCTTAGCCTCTCCTCTGCTTGGTGAAAGAAAAAAAATCATATTCTTGTTTCCATGCCAGGTTGCTAGTGCCCTGGTTTCCATGACAGCAGAGAGGGAATGGAAGCCAGGCTCTCACCTACAAAGGAATTAAAATCCACCCTCTTGGAGAACAAACAATGATTCCAGGAGAGTCCTGGAAATTGGAGAGTGTTGGTTTTGATTCATCCAACCACACAGGAAGGAGAAGGTGTAAGGAGCACTGAGGGAGGGGTGGTTTTGTAAGGGCTTTTGTGAGTAGGGCAGATTATAATGGTTATGGCAATAGCAATGATAACAAGTCAGTCCACTACACTTTAAAATTTGTGGCATCCACTTTAGACTCTCAGTGCATCCTGTGGCTTTTATGCAGGAAGAAACAGTGACCTCAAGTGAAGTGATTCATATACTACTTTCATGCTGTCTCTTTAGTGCCTGGGGCTTCTTATCATTTGACCTGTACTTCTCCAGAAATGCCCAAGCATGGGCTCTCCTTCTCATCATGAAAATCCACTGGTCCCCTGTCTCATTGTCTCCCATTCCTGATAGCAATGACACATTCGAGAAGTCAGTCTTAGCTAGAGAGCAATAGTGAGTCAAAGGGCTAGTCTGTCAGATCGAGTTTATTTCTAGTGGCAATATCCTAATGCAAACTGGTGACTCTATTGGCAAAAGTACTGACACTTTGCCAGATCAGGGAGGAAAAGAATTTTTGAACACAGTGTATTTCCCTATTCTGCTTACATGAAGGGCTACTCTGATTCACTTCAGCTTGGAGAACCAGTTTCATGTTCTATATTTCCTCAGGACAACCCCATGGTAGCTACTGTTATTGTCCACATTTTACAGATGAGGAATATGAGGCCCAGAGAGGCTAAGAAACTTTACAAGAGATCACACAGCTAGGACATGCCAGAGTGGGGATTTGAACCTAGGTCACTGGCACTGTCGTTAGACATGAGTGACCAATTCACCTGGACAAGAGCCAGGATAAGCCCCTCAAGGCACCGGCCTTGCTTGAAGCCAAAAGGTACTTCTGGGGAGTCTTCTGTGGATAATTTCAAAGTGGTGTCCTTAATCAGAAGGGTCTTGATCATAGAAAGGCACCTGGAGAGAAGGGATTTGGGTTGGGTTGGGAACAGTTGCCCAGCACAGGGTGACATACAGTTGGCCGAGTCCTGAGATGAGTAGTAAACATAGAAGCCTCATGGTCACAACAAAGACACCTCAGTTTCATGTTTTGCCATAATGGGAGAACCCGGCAGCATCTTTAGACTTATCTCCTAACACTCCAGAGGGCTGGGTGGCAATGTCGGGATGAGATTTCATCTGTGTAGAGATTCTAGTCATATGATTGGGGAAAGAATGAAGGCCATTCCATCATAAGAGGTTAGGATCTTCATGTTGGACATGAATAGGACCTTAGAAATAGATTCAGCACATCCCAAAGTGTTTTGGTGTATCTCACCAAGGAGATATATATATATATATATATATATATATATATATATATATGTGATGGTTTAGGTGTTATATTAGTCAGGATAAGCCCACTAATGCTACAGTAACAAGCACGCCCAGAAATCTCCATGGCTTCATACCACAAAGCTGTATTTCTCCTCTATGAATTCTGGTGAGGGTCAGTCAACCCTCTAGGTGGTGGTCCTTCATGCAATGACTTAAGGACTCAGCCTGCTTTGATTTTTTCTGATGCTGCCACCTCATTTGGTAACATTCAGGTCATGAAGGCAGAGGTAGGGAGAATTGAAGGGCTGCTCATGTTGAAATAAAAAAGACTACAGACACAGGATTTTATTTTATTAAAATTTTTTTAAAATCCTTATTTGTTTTTGAGAGAGAGATAGCATGTGAGCAGGGAGGAGCAGAGAGAAAGGGAGACACAGAATCCGAAGCAGGCTCCAGGCTCTGAGCTGTCAGCACAGAGCCAGAGCCTGACGTGGGGCTCGAACTCACAAACTGTGAGATCACGACCTGAGCCGAAGTCAGACGCTTAACCGACTGAGCCACCCAGGCGCCCCCAGACACAGGATTTTAAAATCGTTGCTCTAAACCAGAAGTGGTTTGCAAGAAGGAAAGAGGAGGGTATTCATCAGCTAGGGGCTTAGGGCTACCCATCTCATTTTCTTAGCATACTGCAATCACAGATGTTCATTTATCCCTGGATATAACCCAAGACCACCTCCAAGGTTTGCTCTGGGGTCAGCATGGGAAAAGGTGCCTTGACATTCAAGAAGGGAAGATGAGGCTTCATGACGTTGGTAGAGGAGGCTCAACTCCCCAAAGGCTGTTTCAGAGAGATACCGATAGCATACATTTGAAAGGAGTAGCCAAAGAGAAACACAAACGCATACATACACAAAATGCACAAATGCACTGAAGCCAACACACAAAGACACACAGTTCACACACATATCCAAGCACACACAGGCACACCCACACCCACAGCGATATACCGACACTCGCCTCCTCTCTGTGTGATTAATCTCCCCAAGGCTAGGAGGAGAGACCAGAAGGTCCCTGAGGTCCCGTGGGGACAGTGAACTAGGCCTGGAGTGTATAAATCTGGGGTTGGCAGAAGAATGGGCTCAACCACCCCCATTTCTCTCCTGCTGGTGCCCCGTAAATCTCTCCTGGCCCCTACCTCCCCTCCCTGCAGCAATCCTGGCTGCCACCTCTCCTCGGTTTACTAGATTTAGGTGCTGGAGTGGTTTGTTTTCTCCCCAGCTTGGTAGAGCCTGCCTGACAGGGGCAAATTTGCCATCCCCAGAGCCTGCAGAATCAATATCACTTTCTTCTTGCCGGAGGGAGAGAGTGGGATTTGAGGGGGATCATCCATGGTTGGTTTGGCCTGGGCCCCTGCTCCTTGTAGAGCAGGGGGAAGGGATTTTCAGCACCAGGCAGGTCGGAACTTCTCCCCAGCTCAGTGTAGACTGCCGAGCCTGTGATATGCGCACCCGTGTACCTCAGGACCCAAGGCCAAGGCCGGACCCTGGGAGGCAGAATTCCACAGGTGTTGGCTATTTTTCTCAGACCTATTATAACACCCTATAATGAGCGTCAGGTAAGAGCCATAAACCTGACCTGGAGAGAAGCATTCTCAGTGATGTTACAAGCTTTGGAGAAAATGGCTGCTCACCTCATTAGCAGAGGCCCTGGCTGTTCTGAATAGCCATGACCGGTCACATGGGGGCTCATGCCAAGCGACACACAATACCCGCTGTCACGGTGTTGATGGAGGGTGGGGCCGGCTCTGGGCTTGCTGCCCTGGTCAGCTGACTGTTACTTGAGTATTTGGAGTTATGTTATGGACGTGGGCGTGAGGAGCTCAACATGTCTCCCGTTCTCTCTCTTCCTCCCTCCCACTCTCCCCCATCCTCCCTCCCTTTCTTCTCAGGTATTTATTGAGCACCTACTGTGTCCCGGGTGCTTGAACAAAGCAGGCCTGGGCCCTGCCCCGGTAGTGTCTATGTGGTGGTCTGGGAGGACAATTAACAAACAGATGGGTGAACAAAGTAATTTCAGAGGGTGAGAAATTCTTTTGAAAGAGTGAACCCAACTGATGAGAAGGGAGTAAATGGGGGAGAGGGTTTTATACGGACTCACGGAGGGCCTCTTGGAGGAGGTGACATCTGAGTTGAGACCTGAAGGGAGAGAAAGAGCCAGCTGTGCAGACACTGGGGGCTGAGAACTCCAGGGCTAGGGACCAGCATGTGCAAAGGGCAGAGGGTGGGGTCGGGGGAGAGCTGGGGGCTTTCCAGGAATAGAAAGGACAGGGTTCGTGAGGACAATGCTGTAGGAGAGGAGGTCGGACACGCAGACAGATCATGTCCTGCCTCATAGACCAGGGTGAGAAGTGAAAGTTTTAAGTGTCGCCGGAAGTCATTCGCTGGAGGCTCCAAGCTGGAAAGAGACACATGATCCAGTCTATATCTTAGAGAAAGGACTCTGGCTGCTGTGTGTGTGAACGGCCTGTCGTGGAGCAAGGGTGGAAGCTGGGAGAGAGGGAGGTGGCAGCAGCAGAAATCCTGGTGCCTTGGCCCCAGGTGGCCTCAGTAAGAAGGAGGAGCTGGATCCCCAATAGATTTTGAAGGGAGAGCCAACAAGACTTGCGGACCGGTTGATAGGACTGGGGTAAGGTTGATATTTTTGCACTCGTCTGTCTTAATTTAGGTACATTCTCTTTTCATATTAACCTTCCCTTGATGATCAATATTGTCGCACCTCAGATTCCCGGGAGGGCAGGAGAAACGGGCTGTAATGGAGGCTGAGTGACGTGATGTCAGAGATCTGGCTCGTGGTCCTCTGTGCTCCTGACTTGTTAAGTGACGTTGGCTAAATCGCACCCCCGCTTCCCCCTGCCCGCCCCACCCCCCGCCCCTCGATGTGCGCGGTCGCCGTGTGGAGCAGAGGGAGGCTTTGAGGGTATCTTGGGTTCGGGCACCAGGAACGGAGCGCAGGAGGTCGTGGAGCAGAGGCGTGCATGGTAGGATCACATCGGGAAGGGTTCATCTCTTGGCCGACTGGCCCCCCCCTCCCCTCTGCTCTCCCGCCGTGGTTCTGAGGACCGCCTTCCCCTCTGTCAGGTGTTGCCATACAGGACTCTGGATGAAAACCTACAGAGAGAGGGAGAGAGGGAGAGAGAGATGGGTGAGTGAGCCCTTTGGGTGCTGCTGTGGCATTCAGCTCTGGCCCCTGTGACAGGGGGCAGTGACGTCACCCTAGATGGAGCTTCTGAAACTTGGGCCACACCGTTCACCACCGAGGAAACCGTGCACAAACAGGTTTCCTTTTCCTCGCAGCAAACAGGTTGTTCATTAGTGTGCTAATTAGCGCTGACCTTGCTTCCAGAATAACTCTTGGGGGTCGGCGTGGTGGGAGTAGGTGGAGGGGCGTGGATGGGAGTCCTCCCGCCTCCCGCCTCCCGCCTCCCGGCTGGGCTAGATGCCTCCTCCCCTCCTCCCCACTGTGCCCCGCTGGTCTCCGCTTCTCCATCGCTTCTTCTTCTCTTCTTCGTGCTCCCTCTCTGCCTGCGTCTCACTGAGCCGGGGGCTGGGGCCAGGGTGGGGGGGGGGTGCTCCCCGCTCTCCAAAGCAACAGTTCATTTTTAGATTCCCTTGTTCACATTTCTGCTTCACAGTGTGAGATCTCACAGAGACCAGCGTGCGGTTCCTCTTCCGTATTTTAGCAGGCGCCTCCGCGAAAACAGGGTTTAATCAAACGAGTGACTCTAATGGAGAACATTCAGGTGTTCTGACAGACCGATGGATAGAATACCTTGGGGCAAGGAAGCAGTTCCAGTTGTTAAATAACATTTCCCCCCTATTTATAAAAACCGTGTGCGCTCGATGCGTAACACTTGGAAAACACAGAAGGGCCCAAAGAAAATGAAGCAACACATTCCTCTCTGATTCCTCCACTCAAAAACCACACACACACACACACACACACACACACACACTGCTAGCACTTTGAATATTCTTCTGTACTCAGTGATTTTCATGCAGCACTATATTGTGAACACGCACCGCATCAATATTCTTCTAAACTATGATTTTCTTTTCCAAATGGAAAAGTTTCGAACAACACAAAACATTAAAAAAAAATAAAAAAGGTCTGCTCTTCTCACAATCCTCAGGATAACCCTTATCACTTAAAAATATTGCTCAGCTTGGGGCACCTGGGTGGCTCAGTCGCTTAGACCTCCGACTCTTGACGTCGGCTCAGATCATGATGTCACGGTTCGTGGGATCGAGCCCTGCATTGGAATTCTCTTCTCCCCCTATCTCTCTGCCGCTTCCCTGCTCTCTCTCTGTCTCAAAATAAACATTAAAAAATATTTGTTGGCTTTTCCCCCATGTATCTGTGCGCTAAAATGTAACCCCTGTAGAATCTTGGCTTGTTTTTTCCGCCTCTGTGTCCTCAGCACCTACACTATGTCCTACGTGTAGTAGTGCTCAGTAAATATTGTTGAAGCAATGAAAAATATAAATACATGTTTAATAGAGTTCCTGGGGTAGAGTCAACTTGTACATTTTCGGGGAACGCGTGGAAAACCCTGATTTAATACATTACACGCATTTCCTGCTTTCTGGGAAGAAGACTGGAGTTTACCTTTGAGAAGGAACATCCCTTGATTCTCGGTGAGCAGAAAATAAGAAAAATGATCTATTTACAGTTCTTGGGGAGACCCTGAAAGCCCAAATGCTGAAGCACAGACGAAGCTGTTAGGTATTCTAAGGAGAACCTAATGCAAACCGTGTGTGTGTGTGTGTGTGTGTGTGTGTGTGTGTGTGTGTGTGTGTTAGCAGAACGTGCCCCTGCAGGGCTGGAGAAGAATCTGCCTCCGCACTTGGAGGTGGGCTGCTGCAGGCCTGCATGTGCTTGTTTGCTCTTGGGAGATGGGGTGTGTGTTCTCATCTGAGCCCTTGCTCACTGGGGTTGGGGATTGAGGGCCAGATGGTGGCAGGAGGGACGTGCAGGTTTGATCTTCCCGTCACCTGAGGCTGGAGGCGAAAGGGAGGGTTTGGCGAGGAGGACCCAGGTCTCCAGGGTTGGTCTCCCTCCCAGTGGTGATGTATAAGACCTAGCAGACAGAGCTGTAAATGTCCTGCCAGCCAATGCAGTCGTCTCATTTGGGCCAGGAGGCTCACTGCAGGTGGTGACAGGACTTCTCTGCGGAGGAGACGCTCCCTGCTTCATGAGGAGGTGTTGTTGGTCTTCTTCCTTATCTTTCTTCATCCAGAAGGAGCTGGGTGGGAACTTGGAGGGGTGGAGACCCCTGCCCCCACCTCCCGCCTTCTCCAGAATGTCTTTAGTGCTCAGCGAGCAGCTCCTTGTCATGGAGCTTGAATGTGGTGTCTGCTCTTCAGGATGGAGAGAGAGGAGACTTTCTTAACAGTGGTTCTAAATTGGTGACCCAGTTGGCTGAGCGTGTGGCTTGGGCTCAGGTCACGATCTCGCTGTTGGTGAGTTCGAGCCCCGCGTCGGGCTCTGTGCTGACAGCTCGGAGCCTGGAGCCTGCTTCGGATTCTGTGTCTCCCTCTCTCCGCCCCTCCCTCACTGGCACTCTGTCTCTCTCTCTCAAAAATAAATAAACATAAAAAAAATTAAAAAACCCCAATGGGTCTAAATTAATCTCCATGTGACAAAGGCTCTCCTCTTATCTTGCTGTCTGTAGTGTTGCACAGCCTGAGGATCTGTCAGCATTTGAAGTGCAAATACCCTATGGCCCACAAATGCCACCTCTAGGAATCTCGTCTCAGCCCTAGTGTGATGGACAAAGAGGCATGTATTGACGTTTTCCGCAGCATCAAACAAAAGGGGTTGTTTGTAATAGCATAAAACTGGGAATAAGCTAAGTGTCCATCTTGTGGGGACTCTTAGACAAACCATGGTATATCTGCACTAGAGTGAGCCAGATCCGTACCTGTGTGTGGGTGTTTCTCTGACACATGCCACCGGGGAACAATACACAGAGAATGGTCCCATTCATTGAGAAACACAAAACCAATGCAAAAATGTGTTTCTATGTGTACGTAAATGCAAAGAAAATCCCGCAAGTGTGCCTGCTTGAACAATAACTGGGGTGACTTCTAAGGAGGGCAGCGGGATTATGTGTGTGGAGTCTATGTGGATAATAACGATGGCAGTTAAAGTAACAGGTGACGTTTGATGAATGCTTGCTCTGGGCCAAGCACTGTTGAAGGGCTTTATTTGAAGGAGTTAACCTACCCAATCCTAATAATGACCTTATGAATTATGATTAGATTCCTTATTTTACACGAGGAAACGAAGGCACAACTCCAGGGGGTGCTATATGCATAGAAAACAATACGAACTGTGGCCCTGGAATCGTGCGGGCAGCGGGACAGCAGAGAAATGAGGCAAAGGGGCCGATTTAAGAGGCGGAGTCGGGATTTGAACCACTATGCTTTACTGCCTCCACTGCCTATCCCATCCCCCCTTAAAACTAATTTTTACAGTGGGATTTTCAGGTACTTCACACGTGTTAAAAAAAACACAAACCCTACAGCCTGGTTTCACTTGGATATTTTCGAGGGCTGTGTGGTGAAGTTCCTCGGGGGAACAGCATCTTGCCTCTGGGGTTAGGGGTGGGAGTCGTCCCAGCAGAATACAGAGGTAGGACAGCAGGATGCCAAGGTCAAAAGGACGTGTGGGCTCATTCCTGAACCCGGGGTGAATGGATTCTTGGGGAACCTTTAGAAACAGCTGGGACTAATTCTAAGCGATCAGGCTGCTGTGGGCTTGTTAGCTGAAAATTTTGGAGTGAAGTAAACTCTTTTTAGGGAATAAAAGCCTTTATTGTATATTTACAGGAGGGTGACTCCTGGGGCACGAGGGACTACATAATAATACTCCTTATGGAACAAAAGTAGGATGGCTTAGTATATGCTGACTGGTGTTTCATTCAACGTGTCATGAAATAACACTAGGCCTCCTTTGAAAAAAGGTATGGCTGTGTACCTGCATCACTGTCTATAATTTGGGGGTTGACTATAATTTGCTTCCTAATTCCCTGGAGAGAGCGCCACTGTCCCCTCCATACAACGCTGCAGGAACATCCTGGGGCTGCATTGGCTGGGATCGGAACGCACCTCTGACTTATCCAGGAAGCTTATAAAACATGCAGATTTCTGGGCTCACTCTGTGCAGTAACTATCTACTCCTACGTAACGAATCACCCTGACACCTAACGGCTTAAAACAACAGTGCATTTTTGCTTCACATAGTTCTTGAGGGTCAGGAATTAGGTAGCATCTTGCCCGGTTGGTTTTGGCATGTGGTCTCTTATGAGGCTGCGGTCAGGGTGTGGGCCAGGGCCTGGCTGGAGCTGGGGGACTGATTTCACAGGTCACGGAACTCGGGTCCTCGGCATCCGGAAACCTGCGTCACGCTGGCTGCGCATCCTCGTGACATGGTGTCTGACTTGCCCCAGAGCAACTGACTCAAGAGAGAGCAAGGCAGATGTGATGTTGTTTATGACCTAGCCACAAAAGTCAGCTTCCGCAATAGCCTACTGGTTACACGGGTGTTATGGACTGAGCATTTGTTCATACGTTGAAACCCTAATCCCCAATGGGACAGGTTAGGAAGAGGGGCCGTTCCGATGTGATTAGGTCACGAAGGCCTCCATGAATGGGACGAGTGACCTCTTTATAAAAGGGACTGAGAGAGCTCCCTCCCCCTTCTGCCACGTAGGACACAGCAAAAAGATGGTGATCTGTGAACGAGGAAGTGAACCCTGGCACCTTGATCTTGGACTTCCAAGCTTCTAGAACCTGGGAAATAGTTTATTGTTTACATCAACCCCATATACGGTATTTTTTTGGGCCTAGCAGCCTGAGCTAACTAAGACAACAGGTCAGGCCTATTCAGGGATGAGGGGACTCAATAAAAGGTTGCAAACACCAGGGATTCACTGGGAGGCAGGAATCACAGGGGACCATCTTGGAGGCTGGATGCCACAGCCTGAGAGATTCTGATTTCCCAGGCGTGTGGGGTGGAGCTTAGGGATCTACCATTTTAACAAGTGCTCAGGTGACTGCTGTATTAACCCAGCCCAAGCTTACTGGCTCGGTGGTCAGTCCCCATGCCAGGGGGCTACAGACGGGCTCCTGAAGTTTGCCCTTCCTGGGTCGTGGGAGTGAGGGGTGAGGAACGCTGTTTGGTTCCTTTGGTTTATGTATATAGTAGAAGAGTTTGGACAATCCTGAAAATGACCCCTGGGCCTGTAAATGGACCTTAGAAGAAAAGACAGTGGACAGATCTGCTCGGTGGTTTAAGGACCGTCCCCCCCCCCCCGCCCTTTGGAGGCAGACTGAGAATTTGGGTGTCCCTTGTTCCTTCTGAACCTCAGGTTCAACATCTGTAAAATAAAAGTAATCATTACAGTGAGTGTGTATGACTTTGAGATTAAAAAGGAGCAAAAACCCTAAATGATCATTTGGGGGATCATAGAGCCCCTTGAAAACTACATGATAGCTGTGGATCCTGCAGGGGTATCAGTTATGCATGCGTGCCTGGCACACTTTACCCCTCTTCTGGTAACATCACTCTGATTTACAGTGAGAAGCCATCTTTCCTCTAGGCGGTGGGGGTTTGGATTCGTCAGTCTTACTCCGGTCTCCCTTGAGAGGCAACATGAGGCCTGGCCAATCAGAACATGTGCTGCATCCTCCAGCACAATGATTGGTTCAGGTAACGCACATGACTGCAGAGCTGTCCAATCAGAATGCATTCCAGGACTGGGGCACCTGGGTGGCTCAGGTCATGATCTCAAGGTTCATGAGTTCTAGCCCCACACCCGGCTCTGTGCTAACAGTGTGGAGCCTGCTTGGGATATTCTCTCTCTCTCTCTCTCTCTGTCTCTTTCTGCCTCTCCTGCACTTGCACTGTCTCTCAAAATAAATAAATAAGCTTAAAAAAAAAAAAAAAGAATGTTGGGACACCTGGGTAGCTCAGTTGGTTAAGCATCTGACTTCAGTTCAGGTGATGATCTCACAGTTTGTGGGTTCGAGCCCCACATCAGGCTCCGTGCTGACAGCTCAGAGCCTGCAGGCTGCTTCAGATTCTGTGTCTCCTTCTCTCTCTGCTTCTCCCCTGCTCATGCTCTGTCTCTCAAAAATAAGTAAATGTTTAAAAAATTAAAAAAAAAAAAAAAAAGAATGCATTCCAGGACTAAGGAGAGAGATACTGCTACAGAGATATTCTTTTTTTGTTTTTGTTTTTGTTTTTGTTTTTGTTTTTGCTGGGCTCTCTAGCTGGTGGGATGTGAGCAAGGAGCTGTTGTCAGTCATGCTGGGGAAACACCAACCTGAGAGTGAAGCCAACAGAGATGAAAAATAGCAAAGAACCCAGTATTGATGCTCTCTTGTGAGTACCTGGATCAAACCACACTTGAACTTCCAGGTTATACCGGTCAGCAAATTCCCCTTTAGGCTTCATTACTTTGAGCTGGGTTTCTGACACTTGCAAAGCCTTGAGGTGAGACCATTTTGAAATGCTAAAAGCCCCAAATAGATGCAAATGATCTGTATTAAATTTTCATGCATTTGGTACCTTTGATGGTGAGGAGGCAAGGTGATATTTTCCTGGATCACTCTCCCATTCCCTCGGGGAAAGAAATTATTTTGTTTGTTTTGAGAAGCAGACATTTGGCCACTCCCAGAGAAATAACCCAGTTCTGTTTCTTACAGTGTGAACACGTCTTCAGAATGGCATATCTGCTGTGCTGGACCACACGGCACAGTTAGTATGTGCTTACTGTATACCAGGCACTCTCCTCTACAGAAATTAACTTGTTAATTCTCTCCGGAAAAAGCAAAGCAAAGCAAAGCAAAACCAAACAACCAAACCCCAAACAAATAGAATTTCTCGTTTTGGCTTTTTCTTTTCCCACGAGACCAATGGCTCTTGCTCCTGGCTTATATTAGAATTTGGTATGAGATGATAGTTGATGTTGCACAAAGTCTTATAAGGCAGGATAATTCGTTGAGATGTTAATTTGTGGTTTTTTTGCTACAAGAGATGAATCAGAATGTGAGGCGTTATCTGCAAATTCTCCTCTCTGCTGGATACTGCTAAGAAAGGAGAAAAGAGGATGGACATGAGGTAGGCAGACGTCCAATGTCTGCTTCTATTGGTACTCGATAAATGTTTGTTTCCTTCCCTCTTTCCTCTTCTGTCTTGTTATGCATCATGACAAAGTGGACAAGTGTCGTCTGCAGGCAGAACTGTCCCAGGGAGACTCAAAACCTACTCCGTAGCCAATGACCTACCTATAAAGCCTGTGAATTCACATCAGGCAGAGGACTGGGTTACTGAGAGCTTTCAGGGACGCTGTAGGAGAGTGAAGGGCTCTGAGTCCATTGCTTGTCACAGAACGTCTCCACTCATAGCTTGACAGTGATGTGCAGCCTAGATGATCCTGTTGCCTCAAAGGGAAGGACAGGGAGACAAGTGCTCTTGAGGAGCAGGGAAACGGCAGAAGCGGTGGGAGTGGAGGGAGACTCCTCAACACCAGAAGGGGGTTGGCTGGAGTTCTGCAGGTGCCGTGATTCTCCATAGGATCCTGAGGGGGATGGCTGGAACGCCCCTGGTGGTTGGGATGTGGTGGTGTGGAATGACTGGGGTACACTTAAGGAAGACGGAGCCTGGCTATTGGGGCTCTCAGTCTGCACAAGATTTCTGTGGCCAAGCTTAAGCAATTCTGTAGAGAGCTGGATGATAGCCCATTAGCAACACATAGGGAACTGAGGACCAGAGGCCTATCTTTTGTTTCTTGAGCTCCACATTAAGCCTCCCAGATTCCGTGCCACCTTAGAAATGTGGAAGGACTGGGGTCGCTGGGTGGCTCAGTCAGTTAAGCATCCTATTCTTGATCTCTGCTCAGGTCATGATCTCACGGTTCCTGAGATCGATCCTGCTTCGGGCTCTGCACTGACAGTATGGAGCCTGCTTGGGCACTTCTCTCTCCCTGTCTCTCTGCCCTTCCTCTCCTCTCTCTCATGCTTGGTCTCTCTCTGTCTTAAGTAAATTAAAAAAAAAAAACTTAAAAAAGAAATGTGGATGGACCACCCCAAAATATGGAGATTGAATTTCTCACCAACCCTATAAGATGGGGAGGTGGGGTGGGAGGAGGTTCAGAGCTGATTGTAAAAATGAGCCGTGGATTCATTGCATATTTGAGTTTGTAGCCGAGTCTTTTATTTTATTATTAGTTTTTAATGTTTATTTATTTTGGAGAGAGAGAGAGACAGAATATGACCAGGGGAGGGGCAGAGAGAGAGGGAGACACAGAATCCGAAGCAGGCTCCAGGCTCTTAGCTGTCAGTACAGCTCGAACCCATGGACCACGAGATCATGACCTGAACCGAAGTCAGACGCTTAACCAACTGAGCCACCCAGGTGCCCCATGCAGCCTGAGTCTTTTAAACAGAGCTGTCCGTATTGAATGTTTACTTGCACCAGGCACTGTGTTGAATTTTGTAACTTATGGTATTGCCTTTACCCCTCAAAGCAATCCCATGATATTAGGTATTATTACATTTTATAGGTAAGGAAACTGACTCCCAGAGGATTTAGAGTGCTTGTTGTAATGTATGTTAATGGTGCCCCTCCACACTTACTCCCTTGGGTCTTACCATTTCAGAGTTCATGGGCTAGACTTCCAACCCCCAGCATTTGCAGCTCTTTGACGGAGGGATCCCACTGACCACCAGAGTCCCCATGCATAGCAGGCCAGAAGTGGCAGGGAGTTAATGCCTCCTGGGACAGCCCTCGAATAATGATTTATAGGAGAAGTTGGTGTATAAATACCCCAGCTCCCTTGCTCCTTGGATGAGGTAGCTCCTTGGATGGGGAACATCACTGGTTCCCAGGAGTCCCCAACAGAATTCAATCCCGGTTGACCTCCTTGGTAGCTTCCTTAATACATACCCTGCATAGTTCCATCTCTTCTCCAGTCCCCTGCTGGTGCTTCATGAGGTCACTGCCTAAATCACCTGCTTGCACTCAGACCCTTGTCCCAGAGGAGGTTTCTGAGTGATCCCAAACTGAGATACTTGACCATGATAAATAGTGAATTGAGGAGCTGGGATTTGAAACCCATTCTGAATCTCTCCATTGCCCGTGCACCTAGCCGCTGCTCTGGAGCTTTCTTTTAAGCTTGATAGACCAGCATTTCAAGTGTCTGCAGGGACACCATGATGTACACGTTCTCTGCCACTCCGCAAACATGCAAGCAGCGATCTCACTGGACATGTGCACGGAGGGTGGGCATATTCTTCGCAGATGCCCAGTCTTTTTTCACAAGGGAGTGGCAGGGAGAATGGCCACTTGCAGGGTGGAGTTCCGTGCTTTGATGGGAAGGAGGAGGGAGGAGTCTGTTGCTCCAAGAAAGGGCCTGTGTGCCGATGCTGACTCTAGTTAATATGCCGCCCGAGTACCTCTTCTCCAAGCTGGCCATCTCTCAGCTGGGTGATAAAGTAATTTAACTAGAGCTGTCTCTCAGGCTAGAGCTCCTGGAGATTGCTCCTCATTTATCACAGAGGGAAAATTGGGATCTGCAGCCCATGGGCTGCCAGCATCATCTAGGCTGTGTCATTGATCTTTGAGTGGTGAAGTTCTGCAGTGGGTAATGGAGTCAGAGCCTATACGCTCCAGCAGCCATGAAAGCTCTTCTCAACCCAGTCCTCTGCCTGATGTGAATTCTGTAGCTTCGTGTTTAGTCATTGCCAACGGGATGGGAGTTGATGGACCCTAGGAAGATCCTTCTGCCTACACGTGCCTGCTCTGCTGGTTTGTCATGATGTCTCTCAAAAGAGAAGGGAGAGGAGAGTGAAAGAAGTAGATACTTTTAGCACTCTTGCAATGGAAATCGTATGCTTGCCTGCATAGAGGGGTCTGCAAACTTCTTCTGTAGAGGACCCAAGAGTAACTATTTTAGGCTTTGTGGGCCACATGGTCCGTGTGGCAACTGCTCAACCCTGCTGCTGTAACACAAAAGGGTTGAGGTGGCCAGCCAGCCGACCCTCTTTTCTAATAGTACCTGGTTTTTATTCCACTTCTTCCCACCTGCCCCTTGTGCTCCTGGAAGACCAACTCTACCCCCACCATCAGGGTGGGTTTTGATTGGTCTCAGCTAATCAGCACAGTCCATTTCCCTGGACACTGATTGGTTCAGAGGTGGGAATGTGATCTAAGTCAGTCCAATCAGAATGAACGTCAGGACTCTTGCTTGTGATGTTGGAAGGAAGACATTCTGTGTGTGTGTGTGTGTGTGTGTGTGTGTGTGTGTGTGTGTGTGTTGTGTGTATGTGGATTGTGTGGGTTTCAGACATGAGGCCTGGAACTGCTGCAGCTCTTTTGCTTTCATGAGGAAAGCCTGCTCGTGGAGGAAGTCAATCACAGTGAGGAAGTAAGAACCAAGAGAATGAGAAGAGTGGGTCCTGAGACTTTCCAATTATATATTACTTTTTAAAAATGCCAGTGTAAGTTTTAGGTACTTGTAGCAGCAAGGATCATCTGACTACACTTCCATGTGGCTACGCATTGTGCTTTACAGATATCACCTAATTTAATAGTTGTAGCAACTATGGGGTGCCTGGCTGGCTCAGTCGGTAGAGCATGCGACTCTTGATCTCAGGGTCGGGAGTTCAAGCCCCACATTGGGCATGGAGCCTACTTAAAGTTAAAAAAAAAATAGTCAACTCTATACGGAAGGCCTTATCATCACTATTTAGGAGATGTTGAAACTAAGACCTAACAAAGATTAAGTGGCCCACCTAAAGTCACGCAGTGTAGACACTATTGTCCATGACCATTTTGGATTCCTCTTCCATTCCCTTATTCTGGCACCAGACCCTGCACCCTGACCCCTGTGACTGATGGCTCTTGAGAGGGGCATATGCCGCAAGCTGAGCCAATCGAAACGCTTCTCTGGGATTTTTCTCTCTGGAGCTGGAGGTAAAGGTAAAGAGCTCTCTCTGGTTGTGTAGCTCCTCTTTCTAGAAACTTCTTTTCCATTCATATCCACACAAGTAGAGAGAACAGCCATGTTAGCACTTGACCCTGCCTCTGGATACAGTTGATTGGTTCAAGGGTGAAAACTTGACCCAAGAAAGACTAATCAGTTCTGTAGTGGTGTTGATATATATCCACAAGTTCTTTGATACTCTTCCTTCCAAACAGTTAAGCCTAATTTCCCTCCCCTTGAATATGGGCTGGACTTAGTGCCTTGCTTTTAATGAATAGAATGATGGTATTTGACTTCTGAGGCAGGTCATAAAAACGATAGTTTCTGGCTGATGTTCTCTGTCTTTCACTCACCTCAGGGGAAGCCAACTGCTATGCTTGATTGAGGACACTCAAGCAGCCTATAGACAGGCCCATGTGGTGAAGAACTATAACAACCAGAACTAACTTCCCAGCCGTGTGCATGAACTATTTTGGAAATGGATTCTGCAGCCCCTGTCTGGCCTTCAGATGATTTCTGGAATATGAGAGACCCTGAGCCATGACTACTCAGCTAAGCTACCCCTGGATTCCTGACCCACAGAAACTATGTGAGATTATAAATGTGGTTGTTGTTTTAAGCCACTCAGTTTTGGGATCATTTGTTATGCAGCAGCAGATAACTGATGCAAAACCTTCACTGAGATTGTTGGGCTTGGGATTGAGATAGTGTGGCCAAGTGGATTTAAGATCCGTTGGCAGCCACATGTCCTATCATAAAGGTCAGAGTGTCTGAAGAAGCCAGTTGCGTGTGTGTGTGTGTGAGAGAGAGGGAGAGAGAAAGAGAGAGAGAGAGAGAGAGAGAGAGAGGAGAATGAGGAAAAAGATGAATTGTGGATGCATGTTGTTTCTGCCTACCTAGCATGTATCTTTGTTGGTGACAATACCCTGATTTGCCATGGCACAAACCACCATTTTCTCACTGAGAGTTCACGTGGGTAGAGTAGGACTGATTTCAGAACTCTCTTCCAGGATAAGCATGTGGTTCGTGTAGTTCTAGCACGTATGTGAAGCAGTTTCTGAAGCCACAGTTCCATGAGCCAATAATCACCCCCTGTCCCTGCCCCTTTTTTTTTTTTTTTTTTTTTTGCTAAAGCTGATTTGACTTGAATTTCACTTCCCAGTGAAAAAGACCAGTCTGAAATGGACCAGAGATGAGCAATGGAGGGAGACGAAATTTCTGATGGCGTACCAGTTCCTGCATCCAGCTGTTCCTGAAACCCAGCCAGGTCCCGCCTTTAATAATAGCAGGGGCAGCAGCAACAACAAACATTTACTGAATGCCTATAATAAATCCCACCTTCTGCTAATTTAGCTCCTCTTACTCGCAACCGAGAAAGTCTTAAAGAGCCCAATATCCACTGCAACAATATCTGGAAGGGGAGAGAATGTGCTAAGGGAATGTGCTAAGGGAATGAAATTTAAATCAAGGTTTACAAAAAGACACAAGTGGGAAATCATGCAAGACTGTAACTGAGTCATGCATAAATTTTGCCTAGACCTTCTCTGTGCTTAGGGCCCCTTGTGCGGGGAGCACAGCCCCACAGGGAGGCGTTCATGGATCGGATGCCAAACAGATTCAGGCGGGGGGAACGGGCGAAGAAGACAAAGCAAGGCACATTTCTGAAAGCCTTCTGAATCTTTAAAATTAGGACCTAAATCTATCTTCTTATCAAGAATGGCAGGGGTGGGAGATGGCGTTGGAAGGCGGAGGTTTTTCAACCAATAAAGCGCCGCCTCCCTTCTATATTCTTTTTTCTTTGATCTTTTTTTTCTTTTTTGTCCACGACGGAAAGCACGAGTGCTCTCTCCCCTCTCTCCAGAGGTATGCCCTTTTGAAAAATGTTTTCATGTTTATTTTATAAGTAAACTTTAGCGTTTAGAGCCGTTTTAGATTCATGGTAAAATGAAACTAAATGAGGGGAAGGTACAGAGATCTCCCACGTATGCCGTGCGCCCCCACAAATGCACAGGCTCCCCCAGTACCAACATCCCACACCAGAGCCGGACGCCCGTTACGCTTGACGAACCTCCATCCACGCACCATGATCACCCAGAGTCTATAGTTTGTATTTGGGTTTGCTCTTGGCGGTGTGCATTCTGTGGGTTTGGACAAATTTACGATGATGTGTATCCACCGTTCTAGAATCATATAGAATGGCTCTCTAGCCCCCAAATCCTCTGTGTTCCACCCACGCACCATCAGCATCCGCTTTTTAACAGCGTGGAGGGCACCCTTGCGGGGCTTTTCCTATGCATCTGCACACCTTGTTACCCAAAACTGGGTGCACCTTTCGGCGAGCGTCAGGCCAAAAGACACAACCTAGCCAAAGACTAGGAAGAGGAGGGGTTTTACTTGCCACATGTAAAGGAGAGCACCAGGGATGTTTCCCAGAGCCGCATCTCCTTGAACAGCAAAACTGGGCAAGTTTTGAGGTAGGAGGGCATGCATATTCATGAAGGGGCTTCAGCATGGAATTAGGGCAAAAGTCATCTTAAGGTGACGGAGTCCAGGGAGAAGTCAGCATCACCAGTTCTTCTGGCTTTGGTCGGTCTGGCATCTGAGTGCTCAGAGGGGTTTAGATCCTGCAAAGATAACTCAAGAATGTGCCTCAGATTAATCTTTGCATTTGAACCAGCACTGGTGGTTTGACCCCTGATTTATTGTCTTGACATGATTAGCCTGGCTCCTGGCCTGATAGTGGCTGTTTGTTCTTACAGTCTTACCAGACCTCCCAGACCCCCCCCCCTTAAAATCATTATCTGCTGGGGTCTGTTCTTCTGCAATTTCAAGATACCCCAAGAAAATTCTGCAAGAAATGCTTTTGCAGATCTCAAGGTGTTGGGGGCCTAAAATGACTTTTCTTTTTCTTTTTTTTTTTTAAATTTGTTAATTTTTTAAAAATGTTTATTTTTGGGAGAGAGGAGAGACAGAGCGTGAGCCGGGGAGGGGCAGAGAGAGAGGAAGACACAGAATCCGAAGCAGGCTCTGGGCTCTGAGCTGACAGCACAGAGCCCGTGGCGGGGCTCAAACCCAGGAACCGCGAGATCATGACCTGAGCTGAAGTTGGATGCTTAACAGACTGAGCCAGCCAGGCGCCCCCTAAAATGACTTTTCTTATGTCAAGAAAGCTATTCGTCATCTTTCTTTTTCCGGGGGACCCCCTAACTTGTTCCGCTTCCAGCCTGAGTACGCGCATGGACCTAAATGTGGTTTTGTGTTTCCTTTCTTTCTAATAATACTTATCCTGTAGTACTTAGAGATCTGTGACCTGCTTTGTGTCACTTGCACGTAGGTCTCGTGAGCACAGGCTCTACTGCATTCTTTAAAGAGATACTTAACACCCCAATGGAATATTCCAGTGGAATATGATCCGTGTCCCTGTTGATGGGCATTTAATTATTTCCAGCTTTCTCTGTGTGTTTCATGCACCCTCTTGTCCACACATATTTGTGCATGTGTGTTTTTGTAGAAAACATGCTTCTGAGAGCTGGGAGGGTAAAGGTTATGCAGGTTTGGGCTTTTCGATGGGAGTGGGCAGCCGCCCTGGGAAAGGTTGTGCTAGCTTGAACTTTCATCACTGGTGACTTCCAGCTCCACCCCACCGATGGAGGGCAACTTCTATCACATTGTTTTTGCTGATCTGGTTAGCAAAAAGGATATCCTTTTTTGCTGTCTTAACTTGAATTTCCTTTATTGTTTCAACTCCCAAACAACTTCCTTTTTCTGGACTCCACCCACCATCCCACTCCCTCCCACTCTCCCACCCCCAGCTCCAGGGGCCTCAGGCCTGAGTTCCCTAAGGAGCTGGGTTGCTTTCAGAGCTGTATTTAAGGCAATGAGGAAGATGGCTTTGATGGCTTCCAGGAGGGTGGTGTTCTCTCTGGCCTTTCATCTTCAAGATTTCTGCCCGTGGGTTTGGCAGAGAGAATGGGGAAGAGCTTTGAGAGCCCAGGGTCATCCTGGGTTGACGGTGGTTTTGCAATCAGAAGCTGGAAGAAAGATGTGTGAATCAAGAGGGTGGGTGTGGGTGCCTCTGCCTCGGAATGGGTGGGAGTGAAATACCACTGGTGGAATAAATAAAAGACAATAATTATAGTACAAAATGCACATGTGTCAGGCACAACACTGAGGACCTGAAATGTGTGACCTCACTTAATCCCCAGCATAACCCTATGAAGTTGGTAAGAGTGTTATCCGTTTATAAATGTGCAAACCAAGGCGTGAGGAATGAGCTGCTTTGATGAAGAGCTCACAGCCGGCAGGTGGTTGGGCTAGGACTCCACCTGCTTGCTCTTGTAATTTAACCATTACAAACGCTGCCTCCCCCTCAAGGTTAACACTTGACCAGCCCGATGTCGCCTAATGATGACGCACTGGGACCTGTGTATTCCTTCACACATGCCGTCTGGGAGGGAAGTTCACTGTCCTCACCTTATGCCAGAGGAAACTGAGGCTTGGGAAAGGTAAGTGGAGACATTGGGGTTTGAATCCAGGCCCTTCATTCCCAGCTCAGTGATTTTGACCCCCTCACATCTGAATAAACCAAAGCTCCTAAAGTTGACTATTTTTCTTGTTGAACGTTTGGCCTTGTGGATAAGCAGCGATCGCTTACCAGCCAGTGCGGTCACACACTGGTAGATAAATCTTGGCTGTGGATTGGATGTAGAGGGGGGCAGGGGAACTCTTCAACTCCATGGATGATTGGAGGCTCCATTTTCTGAGTGAAGTGTAGGGGGAGGTTCAGAGTGGGGGTGCAGATGGCCAGTTCAGGTTTGTGTAGGTTGTGTTCTAGGCATGTCTGAAACATCCAGACATCTAGATGCTGCCCTCCACTGACAGATGATTTCTCTCCCTGCACGGTGGGTAATTTACACTGACTAAGGTTGATTTTCTTAGCACGGTCAGGAAGCAAATGGTAGGGGTGGGGAGAAGATCACCCTAAATGCATTGTGAACGCTCAACATAACTTCTGTTCAACTCTTGTAGCCATGGTAGAGAATTATCAGGCTAAGGGGAATGTGCAGGGGAACAGAGAGAACGGGGTTCTGTGTTAGTCCCGTTCCTGGAAGACTGGTGGGATGGCGGTCCCTGGGTTCAATGCAATTCAGCTGAAATCCACAGCCCTTACTGAGTCTGTGTTCTATGGCAGGCTTAGCAGTGAACATTGGAATTCTGTCTTTTCTCTCAATGCCTCTCTGGAGAAGACTCTGAAACCACCTCTATGTGGTCTGGAGTGCAGAGACCTTATGTTTGAGTAGAGGCAAAGACACACACACACACACACACACACACCCCAATCAGGACAAGTAATCAAAACTAAATTAAATAAACATGCTAAGGAGGAGACCCACCCTCTCTGCCCGGTGATTAGGATTGAATAGAAATATCTTTTTGCCTTTGCCCCCTCTTCAACCTTTCCCCAGTGTTGGTTTTTTTCCCCTCTGAAAGGAAAGAGAAGTCTTAACAAGCACCTCAGTGAATGATGTGGAGTTCTCTTGGAGTTTTCAATTTGGCTGTATTGATTTATAAGGTCTTTTCAATTACTGAATTCTTCTTGGTGGCAGTGCATAGGGCCCGAGTACGTGAGAATCATGCTCTATTGATTCCAGGTACTTAGAAAGAGGGCATTTATGTGTCCGCTTTAGATTGATGAGGTTGCAAATAATGAAGCTTCCCACACAACATTTATTAAATGAAAATCTAGAATTCATTAACACAAGAACTTGTCTTGTATTAGAAAAGAAGTGGTGGGGGGGTGTTGAGAAAAAAATAGGGACTACAGTAGTTATCATGAACATAATATATGAAGCAATTTGAATTCAAGGGAAGGCAATTTGGAATCTTATTAAATTTTCTTCCCTCCTTTTATTGTGTGAGCACGGTTGGGTGCCTTCTGGGGAGTCATCGATCAAAACACAGGTACATGGGGAGGTGGGGACTGGAAAAAGAGACCAGTTACCAAATCCTTGCTCTAGTTAAAATGGGGTCGCTCTTGAGTGGTTAGTGTCTACTCCAAATCAGGAACTCAATGGATATAAGTGGTAAATGATGAATGAATGAATGAATGAATGAACGAACGAATGAATGAATCGGTATCGGGAGAGACTGTTGAACGTTAGCTGTGGTTGCCGAAGAGGTTGGCACAGGTATTTAGCGAAGCTCTCTCAGACTCCGTTTCCGATTCATTTCACTCACTCGTTTACATACTCACTCGACACACAGTTATCAAGAATTGACCATGTGCAAGGGACTATGTCAAGCACTCTATTCATTTCTGAGGGCTGTCCTAACAAATGACTCCAAACTAGGTGATGTAAAACAACGGAAATTTATTTTCTTTCGGTTATGGAGGCTAGAAGTCTAAAATTGAGGTGTTGAGGGGTGCCTGGGTGGCACAGTCTCTTGGGTGTCCAACTTCAGCTCAGGTCATGATCTCGCAACTCGTGAGTTCGAGCCCCGCGTCGGGCTCTGTGCTGACAGCTCGGAGCCTGGAGCTGCTTTGGATTCTGTGTCTCCCTCTGTCTCTGCCCCTCCCTTGCTCACACTCTGTGTCTGTCTCTCTGTCTCTCGCTCTCTCAAAAATAAATAAACCTTAAAAACATTTTTTTCAAGTTGAGGTGTTGGAGGGTCACGTCCCCTCTGAAGGCTCTAGGGGAGGGTCCTTCTTCACCTCTTCCAGCTTCTGATTCCTTGCTTTGTGACCCCATCCCTCCAGTCTCAGCCTCTGTCTTCCCGTGGCCATCTTTCCTGTGTCCCTAGGTCTCCCTTTCCTTATAAAGACATCAGTTGTTGGGTTTGGGACCCCACGTAACCTAGCATGACCTCTTCTTAACCCGGCAGCATCTGCAGAGACCCCAAGTCCGCATAAGGTCACATTCACAGGTGCTGGGTGGACATGAACTTTGGGGACACACTATCCAACCCAATGACTGGCACTGTGAGGAGAACACTGGAGATAAGGGCCTGCTCCTCAGGGGCTAACAGCAAGCAGGGGAGAGAAGAGAAACAAATATGTTTGACTCGTAAACACAAATACATAGGCTCCTCCCTCCGTACAGCGTGTCAGGCTGGTGACCCGATGTTCCCCCTTGAATCCTCCCCGCAGCTCGCTGAAATAGGCGGGGTGGTGCTCGTTGTCAGAGTCGAGGAAGCGGAGGTTCAGAAAGGTGCAGTTGCACGGTGGGTAGACTGCACAGCGGGGTCCAGCTGGTTCCTTCTACATGCTTCCTGTGGGGACACAAGAAACTGCAGCATGAAGAAGAAAAAGGTATAATGCAACCACACATAGGTAAACACTGTTAAATTTTGGTGCGTAGGACTTCTGGAATTTTTAGGGGGCTTTTTTTTTTTTTTTGTCTGCTGAGCGAGCCTGTTCCCATCTTTGTACCTGGCCATCTTCCCATCCATGTTGCTCTATGGCAGGATCCTGGAAGCTCTGCCTGGGCAACATGACCCCAGTCCCAGCTCTAGTTGATTCAGTTAGGTTGTGAGCACCTGACCCACATCACGTCAGCCAGTGCCTTGATGGGGAACTTGGAGTGGAGGCCACGTGGCTCCAGCCTCGAACTTGCTGATCCCCGAGGTGGAGAGGTGAGTGTCTGGAATGGGCAAGACAGCATTGTGATGTAGGCTTGGAGGAGAGAGGTCTGCAGTGAGGGTGCAGAGGAGATGACACCCATAATCCAGCCATCTCATGCTCTTGAGTTCTCTATCCTCATGACAAACCTCCCTTTTTCAGAGATTTGCAAGGGTTTCTGTTACTCGCAGGCAAGAATCCGTAGCAGGTGGCAGGAAAAAAAAAAAAAAACAACAACACCAAACATCTAACAGCCACTTAACACGTAAGGACACTTACTTATTTACCAAGGTGGCTGGGGGAGAGTAATTCTGGGATGGTTCAGTGTCATTAAAGGCATAGGTATTTACATATTTTTGTCCTGCCTTCCCTGGGGTATAGGCAGTAACTCCCCTCATGGTCACAAGATGGCTGCTGCAGCTCCAAGAATCACATCTTCAGAGGATAGTGTCCCAAACCAGGATGAGAAGATAACTAGAGCAGGAAAGGATTTTTTTCTGCATGCACCTTTCTTTTATTGGGAGACAGAGGGAGGATTACTTCCTGGAAGGCTCTCAGCAGATTTCCCTTTTGTCTAATTGGTCAGATCTGGGCTACCTGCCCACTTCCAGACCAATCCCTGGAAGGGCGGGGAAGGGGCCTGCTGTGATTGATTTAGACAAATCTTATTTCATCCTCCGGGGCCAGACAAATTTGTTCAATAGTGCAAAATCCTAGGCCTAGGAGTAAGGAAGAAGGGGAGGGATGGAATGGTGCTGGAAAGATCACCAGTAAACTACTCGATGAGTCCTAACAAACTGTCCGTAACGTTTTTTCAACCTATGATATTTGCTTCAAATATTGTGACCATCTTTCTATTCGGATAAGTATACAAAGTGCATGATTTTCCCCATTACGCTACAGAACAGTGGTTCTCAACAGAGGTGGGACAGCCGGTGATTTCTGCTATCTGATACCCTCCTTCTCTGCTGTTGCCCTGGCAACAGCCCATCCTCCAACCCAGTGTCAAGGACCATTGCGTCTCTTTCTCTTTTTCCACTTCTTTGTTTGGGACTATTTTTCTCAGTCCGATAAGACTCAAGTTTCCAGAGAGAGAGTCGTCTGCTTGTTCCCTCCTCACGACACCCCCTCCTACTCATTTCTGAGGTCCCCGAGGAGGGACGGTTGACATCGAAGTCTTGGCCAGGGGAGTCTGGGACGATGGAGGAGGAGGGTGTACAGGGCTTTAGGGTGGAAGCCAGGCTCGCTCTCTGGTGGTGCTGGATACCGATCAGGGAATCCTTGGCCATAAAGTGACCTAAGTAAGTGCCAGGCACAAGCTGACCATGGCATTCCTCCTTTGAACTTCGTATCCCTGCTGGCCTTGGGAAGGGAGAGCGGAGGCAAGTGTGATGTCATGAAGGAGCACAGACTTTGGACTTGGACTGACCTAGGTTTGAATCCTGCTCTGCCATATAAAAGCAAGTTGCCTAGCCTCCAAGGCTCTCAGGTTCCTCATATGTAAAATGGGTATGATACGGTCTATTCCGCAGGTTAAAGTGTAGATTGGAGATGATGTGTGTAAAGCAATTAGGAGAGATTCCCAAGAAATGCCGCTGGTATTGTAGGAGGATTTTTCCAGTGGCTGATGCCTCTCCTTGTCCCCGATTCCCTGTGTGGGGGGAAGGATGATAGACAACCGTACCCCTCAGTTGCCTTGTCTGTAAAGAGGAAAAATAAGTAAACGGGACAGTGTATGTAAAACATCAGCACACTGTAAGTACTTGGTAAACGTGAACACCCATAATTGATATTACCACGACCTGCATTAGTCTGATGTTTCTTTTGCGGGTTATGTGTTTAGTGCCTCCTAGGGGCCTCACCCTGTGCTTAGTTCTGGGGGTTTAGCAGTGACCCTGAACCCTGGGGGTTTAGCAGGCCACAGGGATTTGCCATCCCACCCAGGGGCTGACACATTCACCTTTGACTAGGGTGTAGACATCTGTGTGCCAGGCCCTCTAAACAGAGCTCTCACTTCAGTACCCCCTGGAAGGGAGCAAGGGTTGAGATGGGTGAATGAGTAGGAATGATGATTCTGTCAGGAAGAAGCGACAGCCACCAAATGCAAAGGGATGTTGGGGTGTTGAGGACCCGCTGTCGAGGCGGTAAGGGTCAGAAGCTCTTTCGGGCAAGCCTTCTGCAGCCCCAAGAGATGTTTAAATACATCCAATTCAGTGGGCAAAGTAAGCCAAGGCCTGTGCTTCTGACAGTGCAGCTCTTTGGGCCAGGACGCGTGAGCGGTACTCAGAGAGCTCTGGGAGCGAGGACCCAATGGAGTCTCCTTGGCTGCTGTGCTTGACTGAAATAGCCAAGCCAGGCTGGAAGGATGCTGGGCAAATTCAGGAAAAGAGCGCACTGGCCTCTGGTTATGTTTGATTCTAGCTTAGAGTAGCCACAGCTTGGGCTCTGGAGCCAGAATGCCTGAGTTTGACTCCCTGCTTCTCCCCTACCCAGCACTGCAACCTTAGGAAAACCGCTCGACCTCTCTGAGTCTCAGTTTCTTTGCCCGCAAAATGGGGATGGAATTGTACCTACCTCGGTGGGT
Source organism: Panthera uncia (assembly GCF_023721935.1). NCBI lineage: Eukaryota > Metazoa > Chordata > Mammalia > Carnivora > Felidae > Panthera > Panthera uncia. The sequence continues at coordinate 74,173,564 of NW_026057586.1, forward strand.
TGCCACAAGGATTAAATGAAACAGTGCCTGTGTAACACCGGTTATCTCTTAGATCCACACGACGAGTCTAGAGGGCAAGGCAGGATCTCTGTGCCCATTTCACAGATAGGAAAACTGAGCCTCAGCGAACTCCTTAAGGGCAGATGCTGGGTGATAGCTGTTTTTCTCTGCCTAGTACCTATTAAATCTTCAGTAAGTAGTGATGTTACACATTCTAGGTATGTGACCACTGATTGCCTTCATCCAATAGGCACTGAGAGACCTGACTGTAAACCTCATGCTCCATGTGAGTGACTCGGTGGAGATGCGGAATGCCAGGTGGATTAGAAATATGCTTGTCCATCAAGTGGTGAAGAATCATTGAGTCATTGCCATTGACTGAGCCCTGCTTACGTGTTAGACACCTTGCCAAATGTTACATGCATTTCCATGGGATGCCCAAAGTCGCCCTGTGAATAAGTGTGATTATTTGCTACCATTTCATAGATGAATAAACTGAGCCTTGTAAAGGTGAAAGAACTTGCCCAAGATCATCTATCCGGTGGTGTCAGAGCTGGGATTCCCACTGGTCTTGTTTGACACCAAAGTCTGAACATCTGGCTGCACCACCATTACCCAGAGAAGGTGAAGGCCCCACCCAAGGTCACACAGCAAGCAGGGGTGCACTAAGACGGGACTAGGACTAGGACTCGGACTCAGGCTGCCTTCCCTCAGTTCTGCCTTCTCCGCCACTCAGCCCTCCCTTGTGCAGACTGAAGCCCGTCTCACTGTGCCTGGAATCCCTTCAAAGCCCCCAGGGAAGGACAGAAGGAGGAGTCGGGGTGGGGGTTTCAGCTGTTCCCGTCAGACCCCTGCCGTGGTCGAGTAATTTTCCAGATCGGATCCAATTTCCAGCCAGAGCTGAAATGTGTCAGGCACTCGGCAGCAACAAGCCAAGCCTGACTGCGTGCGGCGGGAACGGAGGGGGCTAATGATTTGCCGATGGCGTCCGATTACCAGCAAGTTGTCAGAACATGCCAGCTTGGGAGGATGCTGTCAACGATGGCTCCATGTCCAGGCCAGGTAGCTGAGTACAGTTGGGGTGGGGGGCATTCCCCAGGAGCCCCTTCGATTGCCCCAAGTGGGGACTGGCATGCCTTTTCATCTCAGACACAGAAGGCAGCAAAAGAAATGGGGAAAAGGTGCATTTGGTGTCTCTGTGGGCTTGTAGCCCGTGGGATCCTGGAACAGAATCATCATATATGCAGGACAGGGTTGTGGTTAGGAGCAGGGCTTTGGAGGCAGAGCTGGGTTGATGTAGCCGGCTGACTTGAGATTATTTATTTATAAAATAAGAATGTCTTTATACAGCAACAGTAATGCTCACCTTTCTCGTAGACGCGTCAGGTGATCTAAATGAGTGGGTGCTGATAACAGCCTTAGAAAGGTGCCCAGCTCTTAGTAAATCCTCAATACATAGTAGCCCTGGTGGCCTGGGGCCACTTCTACCCTTTGCCTGACTCCCCTCTTGCTCCTCTCTGACCCCCCCATTCCTGGCCACTCAACGATAGAACAATTTCAACAAGATGGCCATTTAGTTCCGTCTCCCAAAAGAAGCTCTTTGAATTGCTGAATTGTAACAGGGCTTCGTTGCTTGACTAATTGTCGGGGCCCTTATGTTCTTCCCATCACATTTGCAAGAGCAGTGAAGGGTGGTGATTTGAATTCCTGTTCTACCTCTTGTAAGCTGTATGTGACCTTGGGCAAATGGCTGTACTGTACTTGCCTCAGTTTCCTCAAAGGTGACTAGTAATTCCTCTCTCCAAGGACTTCCATGAAGTTTAAATTAAGTTTAAACTGATTTAACTGTGTGTACACATAGATGTGTACATACATTCACCTTCACGGGTACATACATGTGTCTGTGTTTATGCACGTGGCATATAAGTACGTGCAAAAACAGCACATGGCAAATAGTTCCTACCTAGTGTGGGCTGTTATTATTACACCAGGCCAAAATCTGCTTCCCTGTTTTCCTCATCCACTGGTCTGCCCTGTACAGAATGAACATTTACTCATTCTACAGTCACCATCCAACAATCGTCACTGAGTACCGATTGTGTGCTAGACATTGTGCGGGCTTTCCATGGTGGCTGTAGTGACTTACCGCTCCGACCTCCCTCTCAGGGAGCTTCGTTGACCAACAGCCTTCCATTGCTGTATCTCTGGGTCCTCCAAGATGTGCACACCAGGCTGTGCTTCTCCCAAATGGTCCTAAAGACTGAGCACATGGAGTGATAGAGCCCGGCTAGTCCTGCTCAACCCGAGGCCTGTCTGCATTCATTTCCTGAGGCTGCTGTAACAAATTGCCACAAACTCAGGGCTGAAAACGACTGAAATGTATTCTGGAGGCCAGAAATCCAAAGTCGAGGTGTTGGCTGTACTCCCTAAGGAAACTCTAGGGGAGAAAAAAGCTTTCTTGACTCTCTGGCTTCCAATGGCTGTCAGCATCCCTAGAGCCCATGTAACTCCATCCTCTGCCTGTATCTTCACATCACCGTCTCTTTTTCCTTCTGTGTTTACTCCTTTCCTGTCTGTCTCAAGCCTCCTTCTATCTTCCCCTTATAAGGACACTTATCATTGGATTTAGGGCCCACCTGGGCAATCCAGGATAAGCCCCTTCATCTCAAGATCCTTCATCACATTTCCAGGGATTCAATGTGGACATTTGGTGGGGGGTGGTTAAGTCTCCCACACCCTGTACCAGGCAGATTTTGCCCTAGGACTCCCCATTTTTTTCTAGATGAGACTCTTAGTCCAAGGCTCTACTGATCCAGTCCTTACTGTCCTGCCTCTTCTCACAGGCATCAGATCTGGAGTTTGGTCTGAAGTCTCCCCCGTCTGCCTTGTTCTCTCTTCCTCAGGCTTGATAGGCATTTCCTTCATAATTGCACATTGAATCCTTTCTTGGCTTCTGTTTCTTGCAGGACCCAAAGCTGAGTGCTTTCTCTTCTACTTTTCATGGGGTCCTGGGATTCCCTTCCCAGAGAGAGAGAGAGAGAGAGAGAGAGAGAGAGGTCACTAGAATAGCAGTCTAGCTTGTTGGCTCATTGATTTGGTGACCAGATAGGATACAGTCAAGATCACGGGTTTGAGCCTCAACTGGGTACATTAACTTTGTTGGGTTCTTTGGTCAATCATGTCTGCACCTCTTGCGGTGGACATTTATTCTTTTGTCCAACTATCTTCTTTTTATCCAGACAGGGCTTTCTGGGCATTTCTGGTCTTCCTCTTCCTCCCTCACTCCACCCACTGATAAGGAGTTGACAAGGGGGAGGTCATATTCTTTCCATCCTCAGCCAGTGATTGGTCTGGGAGTGGGCACATGACCCAAGCCAGGGAATCAGAGCTCTTCCCTTGGAACAGGTGTGGGGGCAGGAAAGGATGAGAAGAACCTAGCCCTCTGTGATCTGCAATGACAGGGGCTGTGCCCCAGAGCTGCTGGTGGCCTGCGGTGAACCTTATGGAGACAGCCAGCCTGAGAGAAGTCAGCTGTCAGTGCAGAGGCAATCGGAGATGAAAGGTGGTGAGAGAGAGGAACAGAGACTGGAGCTTAGCCCCTCCTGTTGCTTTCATTCAGCATCAAGAAGGCAGCCCCATCCCTGCCCTTCCCACGATAGGGATATATGGGCCAGTTAATTCCCTTTTAGCCTACACTGGTTGTACTTGCAACAGAGGCCCATACTAGCATAATCTCCCTAGGAATTCCTGTTTTTAACCCCCCCGAAGGAGGGGGTGAGAGTGTGTATATCTCAGGAACAGTTTTATTGAGGTACAACTGATATACAACTAATTGCTCATATTTAAGGTGTACAATTTCATTAATTTTGACACATTGACGCCCGTGAATCCATCACTACAACCAAGATAGCCTATCCGCCGGCCCCAAAAGTGTCTCTGTGCCCCTTTGTCCTCTCTCTTTGCCCTCCCCAAGGAGGCCCCCCCCCGCTTCCTCCCAAGGAACCACTGGTTTGCTCTTTGCCACTATATTTTCTAGAATGCTATCTAAATGGGATGATAAGGTATGTGCTTCTTTGTTTGCCTTCTTTCACCCCACATAATTATTTGAGATTTCTCCATGCCGATGTGTGCTTTAATGCCAACACTCTTGCACAGGGGTTATTTTTGTGAGGCTCAAATGAAGTAATAGGTATGAGAAATATTTTTTAAATAATAAAGGCACATAGTTGCTATACAGGATAATTCTTAAACTACCTTCTGCCTAAAATATCTATCCCCCTTCCCACTTCTTTCCCTGGTGAATCCCTTTTCATCACCTTCTTGGGTATACTCATCCCCAACTGCTGTGAGCTGTTAGCGGCTGATGGCTCACAGCCACCCCATGCTCCACTGAATTGCCTTTGTTGGATGATAGCTGCCTCCCCCTGGGAGGTTACCCTCTCCCACTGAGGCAGCAGGCAGCCAATGAGTAATTGATCAAGGTGTGAAAAAAAGCTGTGGTTCAACTCGTGCTCTCAGGCTCCCCATGGGGATTAGGCTGAAGCTCAGCTCCCCCGCATCCTGCCCTATCCTGCCTCCCTCACTCTCTTTTTCCTTAACAAATCCCTTGCACAAACACCTGGCTCAGGCTCTGCTTCTAAAGAATCCACCCTAGGACAGTTGGGACTAGAAATGGCCCTAGGAAGCCAATTCTAAGCATGGGATTCTGGAGTCGGAGCACTTGCTGCCTTAAGGGAATGAGGAACCCATCACTGGGGGTAGGTGGGGTGTTGATGGATTTTGGCTTGGGGTAGCAGGACAGCGGCTAAGATGCACCCAGGGTGATCTGCAGGGTTATGGCAGGAGGAGCTGCAATAACTTGTAAAGTGTCTCTAGCATTTGAAAGATGCTGAGGAGGGGCGCCTGGCTGGCTCAGTCAGTGGTGGGGCATGTGACTCTTGATCTCGGGGTTATAAGTTCGAGCCCCATGTTGGGTATAGGGATTGCTTAAAAATAAAATCTTTAAAAAAAAAGACATGGGGGAAATAATAACTATAAGAATTATAGAGGTGAGTGGCTGTTGTAAGTTCCCTTGAATCCCTGGATTCATTGAACAGAGAAAACATCAGGCTCTGATCTATTTATTATAACTTAAAACCAAGTATGAGAGTCAGAGAAGCTCCTTGGGAACATTTAAAGGGACCGAGCTGAAGACGGGGCGAAAGACTTACCTGTGAAAGTTATTGAATCTCAGAGAAAGATGAACTCTCAGGCCTGGCAGGTCTGCTATGTCAAAGTCAGTGCCCTGATAGGGAGGGAGGGAGGACCCGAGACCTGGGGTGAGGATATCTGGGAAGATGCCCTGGAGAACCTCAAGTTTCCTGATTTTCCTGAGCCCTCTGAACCTGCAGAAGCAGCTGCCTCCCTTTGTTAGAAGGCTTCAACCTCCCTTTTCTTGAAAATTATGTAGAAACCCCAAGCGAGACAGCTACTACAAGATAATGTTTTCCCTTCCCAGCATGGGCCTCTCCTCCCCATTTGGACATCAGACCTCTAAGAAGGGTTAAGTACCAGCATGGCTTCACCACAGAAGTGCTGGATCTGCTAAGGGAGGAGAGATAATAAACTTCAAAGGAATTGCAGAATGAGGAATTGAGAAGTATGGCTCCTGAGGGTGCTGGATCAAGGGGGAAAGATAGAAAGAGGGTTTGTTAATATAGGGTATTCTTCTTATCTTGCTAAATAGAATCTAACTTCCTGTTAGGTGCCCCAGGCATCAGTCTTGATTGGCTGCTAGAAGGCTTAGAAAACTGGCTCACCTTGAATGCAGTAGAGACAGCAGACTAGAGGAAGGGATCAAGAGGCTCAGAGAAGTGGAAATGCTAGAGGGGATCTATTGCTTAAGATCAGAAAATCACCAGCTGACTAGATTCCTTGGAAAAGTCTGGTGGACCCTTCTTTTATCAAGGCCACAACGAATATGCTGATGAGGGAGCACCAGCATCATTAAGAAGCTCCGTGGTGGTGGTGTTCTCTGAGGATGGGGCTGGCTGGTAGAGCTGCCATGACAGAACTGGTATCCTGGTTTCAATGGGAATGGTGGGGTTTAGGTGTTGCCAAAGCCACCTGGCAGCTCTTAACCATCAGAAGCAAAGAGGACACAATGACTGTCATGGGCAGCAAGTCAGAATGGCAGCCAGAGGGACTTGATCCATTGGGATCCATGCAGACGGCTAACAGAGCATGGTGTGCCTGGGTAGGACAGATAGGCAGCTAACAAATGTGTTGCTAAATATGTATAATCAAAGAAGATCACCAATGGATGAGCAGAAGACTAAAGTCAGTTTCCCCAAGGAAAACCATGATCCTAATTTCCATGCTTAGAACTGGTTCCCAAACCAGTTCCCATAGGCTGAGAGAGAGGACAGAGTCTCTATGAGAAAGGACATGGCAACATCATGGCAGTGTATACGGTAGTTATTTAGCTCGTTCTTCCCCAGAAGAACGATCTCTGGCCATTTACTCAGGTATGTATCCTGGGATACAAAATAACGGCCTCTTCCAAGCCCTGCAAAGATGTCCATGCCATAATCTCTGGATCCTAGGAATCTGTTCCATTACATTTTATTTATTTTGGGGGGGGAGGGTTATTTTTTTTTACTTTCTAAAAGTTTGTTTGTTTGTTTATTTTTTTTTCAATATATGGAGTTTATTATCAAATTGGTTTCCATACAACACCCAGTGCTCATCCCAAAAGGTGCCCTCCTCAATACGCATCACCCACCCTCCCCTCCCTCCCACCCCCCATCAACCCTCAGTTTGTTCTCAGTTTTTAAGAGTCTCTTATGCTTTGGTTCTCTTCCACTCTAACCTCTTTTTCCATTACATTTTAAAAAAGGGACTTTGAAGATGTAATTAAGATTCCAGATTTTAAGATAAGGAGATTATCCTGGATTCTCCAAGTGGGTCCAAACTAATCATATGAGCCATTAAAATCAGAGAACCTTCTCTAGTTGGAGGCAGGAGAGAAGGCAGAAGGAAATGTCAGAGAGATTCAAAGCATGTGGCCCCTTCTGCCATTGCTGGCAAGAGGCCACAGGACGCAGGAGAAAAAATGCAGGTGGACTCCAAGGGTGAAGACTGACATGTAGCAAGTAGAGAGGACCTCAGTTCTACATCCACAAGGGACTGAGCCGAAAACTTGAATAAACTTGGAAGCAGATTCGTTCCCAGAGCTTCCAGAAAGAAATCCAGCTCAGCCAACACCTTGATTTCACCCTTATGAGACTAAGCAGAGGACTTGATAATCATCCTATACCCAGATTTCTGGCCTATGGAACTATGAGAAATAAGTGGAGGTCATTCCAAGCCATTGAGTTTGTGGTGATTTGTTGTGACAGTGATTAATACAGAAATTAATACGGGGCCATTGAGGGTTATGGATATAGGATATGAGTTGACGCTGACATGCAAAGACCCGAAGCACCGGTGTGGCTCCCATGTTAGAGTGGTGGCATAGGAAGTCCAGGTAATCCATGGAGTTCTCTACTAACTTCCTCTCCTAGAGCTTACGTGGGAGATAGACCAATGTGATGTCTTACAGACCATCTGTTGGTCATTCCTATTTCCAAAAGTACAATTGGAATGAATGTTCTTAATTGTTGGCATGACTCTCACATTCATGTGGGGTTTTTGACCAGTGAAATAAGAGCTCTTTCACCCTTCCAAAGGACAGGTGGAAGGCCCTGACACTTCTCTCTCCCAGTCAAGAGAGTAAATAAAAAATATTCCATTCTAGGGATAAGATGGAGATAAATGCCACCCCCATGGATTTATAGAAAGCACAAGTGTTGGTCTCATCAATTCTTTTCTAATTAATTAGTCCGGCCCCTGCAAAGACCAAGCAGTCATGGCAGATGACAGTGGATAATCTCAAATGCAATCAAGTAATAGCCCCGATTGTACTGCTGTGCTAGTTACAGGATCTTTACTGGAGGGGAGTATCACAGCCTGTGCTGTGAAGACGTGCAGCTATTGATCTGGCGAATGTGTTCTTTTCAATACCTGTCAGGAATGAGGATTAGAAGCAGTCTCCACTTATGTGGGACAGACAGCAGATAGATTCCTTTTCCCAGGGCTACATTAAGTCTCTACTTCTCTGCCTCCATATAGTCCAAAGGGGCTTGGAACTCTTAGAAATTCTGCAGAACTTCCCATTGGTCTACTACGCTGATGCCTTTGTTTTAATATGATCTGATGAACAAAAGGGGTAAGTACCCTGGATGCCTTGCTAAGACAAATTTGTTCCAGAAGGTGGGAGACAAAGCCTATTAAAATTCAGGAGCTTGCCATATCAGTGAAGCTTTCAGGGATCCAATGATCCAAGACAGGCCAGTACATTCTCTCCTTAAGCTGAGGACACGTTACTGCATTTTGCAACTTCTACCCCTAAAAAAGAAGCACAATGCTTGGTGGGCTTCTTTGGGTATTTGAAGACAGGATATTGTGCACTTGAAAATAATTCTACAGCACATTTATTGCATGACATAAGAGGCTGCTAGTGTTTTTAGGGGAGCCCAGGGCAAGAAAGGACTCTGGAGTGGGTCCAAGCTGCTGAATGAACCATATGATCTGGCAGAGATCATTGAACTAGAGGCATCTTTGGTAGACGTGGATGCTGGAGCTTGGAGTAAAGCCTTGCTATCTGTGGTAGGTTGAATTTTGTCCCTCAAAAAGATGTACTGAAGTCCTAACCCCTGGTACCTACGATTGTGACCTTGTTTGGAAAAATGGACTTTGCACATATAACCAAGTTAAAATGAGGTCATACTGGACTAGGGTGCACATTAAACCCAATGACTTGTGTCCTTACAAGGAGAGGCATATTTGGAGGCACACTTACACATTCACAGGAAGAGAATAACTTGTGAAGACAGAAGCGGAGATTGGAGGGATGCATTTATAAGCCCGGGAACACCAAGGACTGCTAGCAACCATCAGAAACTAGGAGACATGCAAGGAATGGCTTCTCCCTCAAAGCCTCCAGAAGGAATCAACCCTACTGACACCTTGACTTTGGATTCCTAGCTTCCAGAACAGTGAGAGAATAAATTTCTGGTGTGTTAAGTACCCAGTTTGCGATACTTTGTTATGGCAGCGCTTGGAAACAAATACAGCCTCTAAAACCTAGAACCGTACCCCATCTAAAATATGTCAATGCACACCATTTCCAAAGAAGTGCCTAGCTTGCTCCTGGGTTCTAGTGGCAACTGAGTGTGTAGCCATGTGACATCAAATGACCATGCAGTCAGGAGCTGCTAGTCTCATCATGAACGGGGTCCTGTCAGACACACAAGGGCCTAAGCAAGGTGGATCCAGTCGCAGTTCATTGTAAAGTGGAGGTCGTACATACTGGACTGGGCTCACACAGGTTCAGGGAACACAAACAAGCTGCATGGGCATGCAGCCAGGACTCCCATTTATCCACTACCGTTGTCCCAGCAGCTGTCCCTCAGCTCTCGTCTGTGACCACATGGAGAGCTTCCAACTGATGGAAGAGGAATAAGCTTAGGTCACAAATGGGTGCACCTAGTCAGTGTGTGCAAGCCAAAAATGGAAAGTTGGCAGCACGACAGCCATTTTTAGGGTTGGTTCCTAAAGGCTGAATCTTCAGGCATGCACCGTGCCATTCACTCTGTATGGAGACAGAAATGGCCCAAGTGGAGAATATACATGGAATCATAGGAAAGGATGAATAGTTTGGTTGATTGGTCAAGGGCCTGGAAGGAGAAATTTTGGAAAATGGGATAAAGAGTTTTATGATGGAGGCATGTAGATAGAGTTATGAAAGCAGGCGCAAAGTGTGAAGTTCTTCTGTTGTATGTTAATGTTAATCATTGCAAAAAAGACACTAAAAAAATCATATGGACAGAGTAACTCAGTCAGTAGATGTCAGCCTGCCTCAATCCCTGGCCAACCTGATGCTTGCACAGTGGAGTAGTCATGGTGGAAGAGTTGGAGATTGTCCATGGAACCAAACAGCATGGATTCCTCTTACCAAGGCTGATCTAGTTACTGCCACTGCTGGGTATCTGACCTACCCACAACAGAGAATGATTCTATGTCCCCAGTGTGGAACCACATCACTTTGTAACAAAGTGATCCTATCAGACCCTTACCTCATGGAAGCCATGGTTGGAATTGACATATATTCTAGGTATGTGTTTGCCTTTCTGGCTCTTAGGACCTCAGCTAGCAGCACTATTTAAGGATTCATATGTATGTACCACCATGTGATACTGAAAAATACAACTTGGGCAAAATGATGCAGCAACGGGCACAAGATCCTCTGGTCTTACCGTATCCTACACAATCCAGCAGTGGTTGTATCTGTTAGAGGAGTATAACGGCCTCTGGAAGGCATAGCTGATAGGTTAGCATGGAGATGACACCCTGAAAGGTTGTCACACTATCCTTAAGGATGCAGAATATTCCCTAAATCAGTGGCCATTATGTATTGCTATGTCAGTAAGAGGTAGAGTATATGGGTCTAGAACTAAGAGGTAAAAGTAGGAATTGCCCTATCCTTCATAACTCCCAGTGAACTACTTGGAGGCTTTGTGCATTGTTCCTAGGTGCTGTGAATTTAGGGGTCCTAGTTTCCAGAGGGGGTCCACTTCCATCAGGGTACACAATAAGAGTCTCAGTTAACCTAAAACTATGCCTGCCACCTGGTTATTTTAGGTATACCAGAAGGCAAAATCACCATCCCGGCAGAAGTAATTGGTCCTGATCACCATGGGGAGTCAGGGCTGCAGCTACACAGTGAGGTATATTCCTCTTCTTCTTTTTTAATGTTTATTTATATTTTTTGAGAGAGAGTGTGTGTGTGTACGCATGAGCAGGGGAGGGGAAGAGAGAGAGGGAGAGAGAGAATCCCAAGCAGGCTCTGTGCTGTCAGCACAGAGCCCGAGGTGGGGCTTGAACTCACAAACTGTGAGATCATGGCCTGAGCCAAGATCAAGAGTCAGATGCTTAACAGACTGAGCCACCCAGGCATCCCAATAAAGCATATTCTTGTTGCTCAGATGGATTATCTGGGTTATCTCTTGAGGTCCCCATGCCTAACTATAATTGAAAATGGGCAGTAAACAACCGCTGCCTGCTAAGGGCATGGTAACCAGGGGTTCAGACTCTTCAGGATAAGGGTCTGTATCACCCCATTAGATTGGCCACTTAGGCCAGCAGAAGTGCTAACAGGGGAGGGCAATCTAGAATGAGTGGTGGAAGAGAGAGATGATGAGTATTAGCTTGGCCTTGAGACCAACTACTGTAGTGGGGGCTCTAGTTCATCCCACTAATCTTCTTGTTAAAATTTCCCCCCCAAATTGTGACCAACCAGAGTTCTATAGAGGCTGTGCCTACGTGGAGTGAACTTAATGCGAAAGGCAATGAATCAGAGCAGTTCAGAGGGGTGGACTGTAATAGAGGATGTCCATCTCAGATCCTCCTAATGGGCTGATGGACCCATTGTCAGGTGCAGTGAAATGCTGGCTGCATGGCTCATAGTTGCCTCATTCTCTGGTGAATTGACTTCAGCCAGTGGGAACCCCTTTGCCACCTGGGAACAGCTGGTAGCTAATGATAGACTGACACAGGGGAATAAAATCCAGGCTCCAGGACAATTTCCATGATGTAATCCATGCTCTGGAGCACTCTGTGGGATCCAACTGAGGGTAGCCTGTAGCTGAGATCATGTTCTTGCTTAGTTTTTATCCCTGCCCTGCCTCCCTCACCCCCTTCCTCCTGAGAGTATCACTTAAAAAGTCACTCACATAAGAATAGCACCAAAAAGCAAACGAAATCTAGGAATTAATCTAACCAAAGTCCTGATCACATCAGGTAGTTTTTTCAGTATTATCAAAGAATTTCTTAATCTCATATAACTTCTTATATATATATAACTTCAAATAACCAGTGTTAACGTTTTCCCAATGATTATAATTTTTAAAATATAGCTTACTTGTTTGGATCTGTGTTAGTTGTTTTTTTTTTATTGCTGCTGTAACAAATCACCATAAAGTTGGTGGTTTAGCAATATTAATTCATTATCTCATAGTTCCAGAGGTCAGAGGTTGGACATGGATCTCACGGGGCTAAAATCAAGGCCTTGGCAGAGCTGTGCTCCTTTCCAGGGGCTTTAGGGGGGAATATGTTTCCTCACCTTTTTCTATGACCTTTCTTCTGTTGTCACATCTCATTTTGACTCCAGCCAGGAGACTCCACTTTCAAAGACTCGTGATTAGGTTGGACCCACCTGTCTAATCCAGAATAATCTCTCCATCTCAAAGGCCTTAGCCCTAATCACATCTGCAAAGTCTATTTTGCCATATAAGGTAACATATTCACAGGTCACAGGGATCAGGAAATGGACATCTTTGGAGACTATAATTTTGCCACTGAAGGACCCAAATAAAGTCCACATATTGTGTTTGGTTGATAGATCCCTTAAGTCATTTTAAAGCCATAGGTCCCTCTGCTATAACTTTTTTTTTGTTCTTGCAGTTTATCAAAGAAACTGAGTTCTTTTTCCTATGGGGTTCCCCGAGTCTTGATTTTGCTGTATCCTCATGGTTCCCTTAAAGTATTCTTCTGTTCTCTGTACATTGGTGGTTGGATCTAGGGCTTTATCAGATTTACGTTCATTTCTTTTTGTAAGACTACTTCATGGCAGGTGTGTGTGTGTGTGTGTGTGTGTGTGTGTGCGTGTGTGTGTGTGCGTGCATGTATGAGAGAGAGATAGCAGTAGCTATTGGTGCTCAATACTTAAATCTGTTAATTCTGTAGGGGTTGCAAAAGGGTGATATTCTAATTCTGTAATTCTGTGTTCACCTATTATCCGAAATATATCTCTAGAGTATCATCTGCTATTTGGCTAGTCTTTGGTGCAGGTCCGGATAGATGCTTACCTCTTTTTCTTTTTCTTTTCTTTTCTGTTTTCACAATGGATAGTTTACGCATCAGCATTTTCCACCCCTGACCAGTGAGTTCCCTTTCGTCTATCATTATGAAGTCAAGGAATTGAGCATATTTGATGTCCAATCTAGATCCGTATTTTGGTTTTAGGACAATGGCACCCATTGTTCTAAGTTTCCTCTAAGAATTCTGCTACTTCACCCCCAAATATTCTGCTCCCTCACTCCACTGCATGCAATAAGAATTAATTAGTTGCCCAAATTTTAATAAATAAGCAAGAGTTGAATAAGGTTATGATCGGACAGCGAGCCCCAATGTGAATATATAGGGTTGCCAGCATTCCAGCCAAAGTAAAAGATCCATTAGTCAACCTGGTCTTATCCCATGCCATTAGCCTGTCTGTATTGAGAATAGCTTGGATACTGTTGTTCCCACTATTCGCCCCAAGAATCCCTTGTTCAAAACCATCAACTTAGTAACGGCAGGCAACATTATTGAGTTCTTACTATAGGGTAGGTTGTGTGCTAAGTCCTTCGATGTAGTGACTCTTAATTTTCACAGTTGCCCTAAGAGGAAGGCATTCTTATCATCATCTCCATTCTGTGGATGAGAAAATCGAGCCCCAGACAGGTTAAGTCACTAGACCAAGGTCACACAGCTGTTAAGGTGTGGACCTGAGACTGACAGCCCTGGGCCCAGGCTCCCAGTGGCAATTACTGGCTAATTAGTAGCTGCCTCCTTTAGACAGGGTATGGGTCCAGTTGATCACGGGACCCACCTGGCACTCTTCATTCAATCATGTTACTTGCCTGGCCTCTGCTGGCATTTGAGTTTGAGATCTCTGACATGCCACATCACCCTTTCACAAGTCTTGCGATGGCAGGGAGCTTTAATTGGGTTGCTAATCAGAATGGATGCCTCATCTGAACCTGTCCAGGGAATAGAGTTTTATTTGTCCTGGATCCCACGCTGGGCTGGATTTATAAACGCAGAATCCCGATGCCAAATTTAGCAAAGTGAATTATTTTGTTTCCCAAATGTAGGCCACAGCATCTAATTTGAGCTGTAACTTAGTAACTGTGTGTGCAATTACCCAGCGAGGTGATGGGTGATGGACACGTTCAGGATGGGATCTGGAGCCACTGGACCAAATGAGTTCCTTGTTCCTTTCTCCCGCCGCAAGAAACAGTTTTCTGTTCTGTTGACTGTCTTGGTGGTTTCTGCGCTTCCTTTGGTCCCTGGAGACAACATGGGAGGTGTGGCTTAAAGATCAGCCAGCTGTCAAGAGTCTATGAAATGCAGGCCCTGCACCACAGCTGTTTTCTGTGTCATTTGGGGTTATTTCCCAGGACTCTCTGGGCCTGTTTTCTTAGTAACATAAGAGGCCACAAGTGCTCCCCTTGTCAAAGACCTTTGGTTCTATGGGATAAGTGGGGGCTCTGGGACTGGGGAGTTTTCATTTCCATACAAGTTATAACTGCCTTTAATTGTGCACTTACTACACGCAAAGTGTGGTATACACATTATCTCATTTAGAACGCGCCACAGTGTGACACACACAAACTGAGGCTCAGAGGAGTTAAGTTGTTTGTCCAAAATCACACAGCTGGTAAGCGGCAGAGCTGGTCAAAACCCATTAGAACAGATTCATCGGGAGACAGAGGACTTCCCATAGAAGGCTGGACGTTGACTTGGCGGGGCCTACAGGATTTATCTAGCAGGGAGGGAGCTGGTCAGTAAAATCCGCTCTCCTTGTACTCTGTGAATTCAAAGTCCCGTGGCAATGGAAGGAAAGCGTTTGGGCCACTTTCATACTGCCCATGAAACAGCAGACGCCATATCCTCAAGCTCCTGGCTAGCTTGGGCAAACACGAACAGATAGGAAGAACTCCTAGAACAAAGCAGTAGGTGAGCAGCAGGAATGAAAGGAGCTTTGGCTCCTTTGGGGATGCAGTAGAAGCGGATGGCCTCAGGGTGTCAGCTCCTCCTTCTTCCTCCTTCCTTCCTGCCTCCTTCCTGCCTTCGTTCTGCTTCCGATTCAGATGCCTAGGAGAGAGCTGACTGGTCCAGACTGAGGCATGTGCCTGCCCCCTCAGCCAAGAGAAGGGGGGGCACTTTGACAGCTCCCAGAGAACTGCCTTCAACGAGAATGGTGGGGGGTCGGTGGGAACAGATCCCTGTATAGAAATGAAGGTGCTGGTAGCGGCTGAAGAGGAAGGGCACCCGCCGGGCAAAACCCAGCCGAGACCCACCCTGGAGGCCTTCCCCGGGATGGCCGGGATGCCTGGGGGGTCTAGGGCAGCTATTTTGGGAGCTGGGGTAGCGATGGCTGGTTCTCCCCATCTGTAGAATGACCACGTTAGAGTACAGAGACTCCAAGGGTCTCTGTCCCTTTCCCCTCTCTTGCCACCGAGGCCCTCTGGCTCCTTCACTGAAGGAGTGTTCGTTTCCCAGACTTCTGCCCAGGTGCGGTCCCGGGAAACACGGCTGCAGCTGTCATACCTGGCACTCCCGCTCGCCCTTTGTTCCCTAGCCGTCTTGATGAGATGCGGGACGAGGATCTGTGACATCGGACATTTAGTGGCTGTAATTATCCGCCCATAGAAATCCCCTTCCTTCTTTCCCTCCACGGTCGCACACCCATCTTAATCCTCGTCAGGCTTCATTATGCACAGATAATAAAGAGACGTTGGGAGTATACAATGATGATGTTGATGAGCCAGGGAGAGTGGCTTCTGGAATGTGTCTGGACTGGGGACAGCCTGCTTGGCCACATCGCACCTCTCTCATGTTGGCCGCCTCTCTGCTGAGTCCTTTGGCCCCTTCGGAGTCCTTAGCAGTCAGAGCTCAGGCTCTAAGACAAAGATTTTCTTCCTCGGCTGCAGATCGAAATGCTTTAGGGAGCCTAAAATTTTGAGATCTGGGGTTCCCCCCGCCAAAGATTCCAGTGTACTTGGTATGTGGTGGGATTGGGGCACTGGTATGTTTAAAAGTCCCTCAAGGGCACCTGGGTGGCTCTGTCAGTTGAGCGTCCAACTCTTGATTTTGGCTCAGGTCATGATTCCAGGGTTGTGGGATTGAGCCCTGCGTCAGGCTCCACAATTGAGAGGGGAGCCTGCTTGAGATTCATATTCTCTCTCTCTCTCTCTCTCTCTCTCTCTCTCTCTCTCTTTCTCTCCCTCTGCCCCTTTCCCTGGCTCTCATGCTCTCTCTTTCTCTCTCTGTCAAATTAAAAAATAACAATAAATAAAAGGGGTCCCTGGGTGGCTCAGTCGGTTAAGTATCCGACTTTGGCTCAGGTCATGATTCCAGGGTTGTGGGATCGAACCCCGCGTCAGATTCATTGAGATTGATTCTCATCTTGAGATTCATTCATTCATTCATTCTCTCTCTCTCTCTCTCTCTTTCTTTCTTTCTCTCTCTTTCTCTCCCTCTGCCCCTTTCCCTGGCTCACATGCTCTCTCTTTCTCTCTGTCTCTCTCTCAAAAAAATAAAAAAAATAAAAATAAATAAATAAATAAATAAATAAAATAAAAGAGGCTCAGTCAGTTAAGTGTCTGACTTTGGCTCAGGTCATGATCTCGCAGTCTGTGAGTTCGAGCCCCACGTCAGGATCTGTGGTGACAGCTCGGAGCCTGGAGCCTGCTTCGGATTCTGTGTTTCCCTCTCTCTCTCTGCCCCTAGCTTGCTCTCTCTCTCTCTCTCTCTCTCTCTCTCAAAAATAAATAAACATTAAAAAAAAAAGTGCCCCCTCAAGTAATTCTGTGCAGCCAGGAATGAGAACCACTGATGGGTTATGGGTAGCACTTTAGGCTATGAGGTTCCACTCCACCATGCCCACCACCCCCATAGTAAAATGAAGATTCTGGGATAGAAGCCTTGTCATGGGCTTTTAGAACTCCTTCATAGTGGCATATGCCTATAGAGCTCTGAGATAGCCCAGGGTTCAAATCCCGGATCTTTCTCTCACTAACTGTGTGCCTTTCAGCAAATGTCTTAACCTCCTTGAGATGTAGCTTCTTCGTCTATAAAGTCAGGTTAATAACAGAACCTTCCTTAGAAGGGTGCCATTGGGATTAAATGAACTAGAGGGTACGAAGCACTTGGCATGATGCCTGGTACAGAATAAGCCCTCAATAAATGTAAGCTGTGGTTGATATTATCATTAGTATTATCCAGCATTTCCAATTTCTTATCTGAATATTTAGATACATGGTTTATCACTATGAACAAGATAACCTTATGAGGGAAAGTGGATTTTATGATATGCAGCAAAATCCCGAGGGCCCTCGCTACCTGAAGTGTGGTCTGCAGAAGAGCAGCATCTGTATCACCGCAAAATTGTGAGAAATTCAGAATCCCAGACCCCTACCCCGGGCCTGTAAACCCAGATCTGCATTTTAACACGGTCCCCAGGTGACCTGCGTCCTCTGTAAAATTTGAGAAGCCTTGAACTAGGATAGTCTGAGCCTAGGGCCCCACGCGAGGTTAGCAATTGTCCTCTGTAGCCTTAAACCAGGGTATTGGGTGGTAAAATTTTAGGCACTGAGATAAGGAGATATTTCTGATCAAAGGAGTTTTAAAAATCATTCTGTAGGATGGCTGGGGTGCTCATGTTGACTTCTCTGAGACTACCCCCAGTGCCACACTGAAAGCCTCAAAACATCTCTATGTGATAAGTATTATCATTACCTTCACTGACCACACAAAGAAATTGAGACTCAGAGAGGTGAAGGAACTTGCCTACGGTTACACAGCTTGGACAGGACAGTCTTTTGAGGCCTGCTCTAGGGCTCTGGCATATCCTCCTCTGGTTTTCGCTTACTTGGAACCAGGAGGTAGCCTCCAGACCCTTCCCTATTCCCACTCTAGGGGAAGGGGAGTGTGGCTAGTCTATATTCCCTGTTTTCCATCCACACTTTTTCCATCTGGAGTGGGAACACGCCAATTAGAGGCACTGCCAGCAGTCGTTGCCCCAGTGTCGTACAGAAACAGCTTGATTATGGTGATATTCCCTCCTCCCCATAAAGCTAATAGACGTTCGCATGCAGGCTTGGTCCTCGTGAGTGTGCAGGGTGCGTGGGTGTGAGACCTGACAAGAGCACGGCAGAGACGGAGAAGTGCTCGCCAAAGCCCGAGTGCTATCGTGTCTCCACAAATCTTTCTTTAAGCAAAGAATAAAAACCTCCGGCCATTTCAGCATTCGGGCTAAAGAGGCCTTTAAAGTACAAAGAGTATATATTGTGAGTGGTCCCAGCTTCTTCAAAGGGGCTAACATGATAAGCAGAGCCCATACCAGATGAAAATGGTGGAAAAGACTGAAAAAGAAAAAAAAACTACGTCAGGTGATAAAAGGAGTTGGGGGGCCATGGGGAGCAGGGAACAAGGCACTTTTTTTCCTATTAGGGGAAAAGTAGGCATGATCCTGAGCAAGGCAGTGAAGTCATCTTGACGATGAGGTTGATGACGATGGTTAGCTCGTAGTGAGGGCTGTTCCGTGCCGGGCATCATGTGAGTTCTTTATGAGTACCAACCATCCCATTGAATTCCCTGGACTTGTACCCTTCAATATGGCAGCCATTAGCCACATGTGGCTTTTTAAAATTTAGGATTATATTAACTAAAATGAAAATTAAGCTCTGTAGGGGCGCCTGGGTGGCTCAGTCTGTTAAGCCTCCAACTTCAGCTCAGGTCATGATCTCACGGTTCGTGGGTTCGAGCCCCGCATCGGGCTCTGTGCTGACAGCTCAGAGCCTGGAGCCTGCTTCAGATTCTGTGTCTCCTTCTCTCTCTGCCCCTCCCCCACTCGCATTCTGTCTCTCTCTATCTCTTGAAAATAAATAAATGTTAAAAAAATTTTAAAAAGTCGAGCTCTGGGGCGCCTGGGTGGCGCAGTCGGTTAAGCGTCCGACTTCGGCCAGGTCACGATCTCGCGGTCCGTGAGTTCGAGCCCCGCGTCGGGCTCTGGGCTGATGGCTCGGAGCCTGGAGCCTGTTTCCGATTCTGTGTCTCCCTCTCTCTCTCTGCCCCTCCCCCGTTCATGCTCTGTCTCTCTCTGTCCCAAAAATAAATAAAAAACGTTGAAAAAAAAAATTAAAAAAAAAAAGTCGAGCTCTGTTAATTACACTAGCCACATTTCAAGTTTTTAATAGCCACATGTGGCTAGTGGCTACCATATTGGAGAGTGATGAAATAGAATATTCTCACCATTGTAGAATGTTCTATTGGACAGTACAGGTTTAGACCTTGTCAGAGTGTGCACCAACAATATCAGCTAGGAGATATTTTCTGTTAGAATATAGAATCTTTCTATAGCTCTACTGAATCACCCATTTGGGAAGTTTTGGGATGTTATATTGTTATATATATATTTTCTGCCTTAATCTCTCTTTCTTTTCCTTCTGGGATTCCAATTACTCTTATGTTAGATCTTTTCATATTATTCCATAGGTCCCTGACACTCTGTTAATTTTATATCTTTTCTCCCCCTTCTCAAGAATGGATAATTTCTGTTGATCTATCTTCAAGTTCACTGAATGTTTTTTGTGTATTCCAGTTTTATTTTTTTTAATTTTTTAAAATGCTTATTTTTTGAGAGAAAGAGAGAGAGAGAGAGAGAGAGAGAGAGAGAGAGCACAAATGGAGGAGGGGCAGAGTGAAAGGGAGACACAGAATCTGAAGCAGGTTCCAGGCTCTGAGATGTCAGCACAGAGCCCAACATGGGGTTCAAACCCACAAACCATGAGATCATGTCCTGAGCCAAAGTTGGACGTTTAACCTACTGAGCCACCCAGGCACCCCTTTGTATATTCCAGTTTTAGAATTTCCTTTTGGTTCCTTCTCACATTTTCTGCTTCCCCACTGAGATTTCCCATATTTTCATTATTTCATATTTTTCTTTACATGAGAGTACATAGTTATAGTAATTGCTTTAAATCCTTATGGGTCATCTCAGGGCTGGTTTTTATTAATTATCTTTTCCTAAAAAATGGGTCACATATGCCTGGTTCTCTGCATGTTGAATCATTTTGGATTTTATCCTGCATGTTGTGAATACTTTGTTGTAGAGATTATGGATTCTGTTATATTGCTGCAAAGAGTGTTGATGATTTTGTTTTAGCAGGCAATTAATAGACTGAAGATTGTCTCACCTGTGTGGGAAGCAGTCAAAATCCTGGTTGAGGTCTTTAATCTTTAGCTATAAGCTGCTTTAAGTCTCTTATGCATGCATGGTCTAGGGGTCAGCTAGACATTTGGACTGAGCCTCTACTCAGAATTTGGGATCCCCTTTCTCTGCTTTCTCCTTTCTAGGATTGTCCCTCATTATGACTATGGTTGCTTTGGGCTGCTTCCTCTGGCTTGTCAGGCCAGAAAGCTGGCAAGATGTCTATGAGAGTTGTAACTGTCCTGCACTGAACCACAGCTGTGGCCTGCCCTCAGACAAGAGTAGCAAAAATGAGAAGGTCATCCAATGCTAGTCCCTTTTTTTCCCAAGATTTGACTTCCCTCTGAAATCTACCTGTTCCCTCCCCGCCCCCAACCGCCGACTCTCCAGAGACCTAGAATAATTGATTTTTGTATTTTGCTCAGAGTTTATAATTGTTATATGTGGTATTGTTAGTCTGTTAGGACCTAGCTCTGCCATACCAGAAACAGAGCCCTGGGCTTATTGAATTACGATCTTCATTTAACAAGATCCCCAAATAATTCAGATGCAGTTGAGAAACACTGCTCTACACCCCTCAAGGAGGAAGATACTTCTCTATCTTATTCTCATTTTATAGATGAGGAAACTGAAGCATAAGAAAGTTAGTTAAGGGGAACCTGGGTAGTTCAATCAGTTAAGAAACTGCCTCTTGATTACAGCTCAGGTCATGATCTCATGGTTTGTGAGTTTGAGCCCTGCATCAATCCTGCTTGAGATTCTCTCTCTCTCTCTCTCTCTCTCTCTCTCTCTCTCTCTCACTCTGCCCCTCCTGTGTTCTCTCTCTCTCAAAATAAATAACTTAAAACAATTAAAAAAAGAGAAAGCTGCTAAAAATGGCTAAGGTCACAGAGTGAATGAGGAGGGATGGGACTCAAACCCATCAGGAGTCTGACTCCAGAGCTTACCCACAATGTTGTAAACCTGCTGGGCTTCATACTACTTTGAAGTGTGGTGGGAGTTGAGAGATCAAAGAGGCAATGAGGAGACTGTAAGTTACTGTCCCTGGTTGTGCACTGGGAGACAGATGACCCATCACACAGTTGGGATTAGACTTATCTCATTCACTCATCAATCTTCGAATGGTCCTGGATGATTGGGATTTGCTATTTTGAAGTCCCAAAATCTAGCGTAAGGTGACATCAATCCTGGGATCCCTGCATCTTGAAAACCTTGAGTTGGAGATCTACTTCACTTATTAGTTGATGCAAGTGACTTGCTCACAAAATAGAACATTAAGCTTTAATTGAAGTGAATTAAGCTGTGTTCTCATAATTTCAAGGAACTCTAACATGACTCCTCCCTTCCAAGGTAAGAGGACTTTTGTATTCTAGATGATTCCTCTCTTCTTTTGCATTCCACATCCCACCTGTCAGTCATAAAGAGGACTTATTGTTTGCGGTTTCCTACATAGTGGGCCAATCCATCAGCCAAAGAAATGTTTAGAGGGCATGAAATATATGTCAACAGCCATGTTATCTCTTTTCTCCAGCCCTACTCTAAGTTTCTGTCCTCAATAGAAGGACAATATTTACAAGCCATCTGCATTGGTATTTAAGTAACATCTAGAATCTGTGGGGAAAGATGAGTTGTGGAACTGCCCTGGCAATGACTTTACAAAATATTTACTCCAGTCCCATCTCATTTATAGATGAGGGATGGAGGTCAAGAGACGTTAAATGTCTTTGTTCAGATCACACAGCTATTAAAGGGTTGAGCCAGATGTTCAATCCCAGTCCTGGTCCAACCGACATAAATTGGATGAACTAGGGTGTCGAAGAAGATGTGGTGCTTTGGGGTGGGGTCAGAACTGATTCTTGATGTTAGCAGGAAAACTCCATTGCTAGGGGTTTTAGAGCAAATGACATAGCAGAGGGTAGGAAATGGGTTATCTGGGTATTGCAGCCATTGAGGAAAAAGTCAGGAGCATCTGGAGAAGCCTGGAAATGATCCTCCCCCAGAGGGCGCCAGGATATACAGACCGGGAAGCATGGATAGTGGTAGGGATCATTGGGAGCACAAAGAGCAGGTGGACATTTGGCCTGAAGGCTGCTATGAAGACACACCAAGACCCTAATGTCAGTGGCCCCTCGTGTTCATGTTTGTGGCAAATGCTCTATCCTCTGGCTGGAGCTTTCCTTGGGGGACTCAAATACCCCGTGAACTCAAGGCCCTCAGTTCTTCTTAGTCTCCTTTTTGAGGGTGGTGGTCTATAATCTGGGGCTTCCTCCTCACTTGCGTTTCCCTTGGTGTCTTGCAAAGCGCTAAACTGCGTGGAAATTTCGCAATCTCTTCTGGAATTGTGCGTTTCGGGTTTTCTCAAACATATGCTCTCATGCACTTACTTCTCATTATTTGTGGTAGTTATGTTCTGTAAGTCAGTACCAACACTCAATTAGGGAACACTGAACCATTGCTCCTGGGAGAAATACAGGATTAGTTTCCTGCAAGCCTCTGGTCACATTTTCATCAATCAGTTGATAGATAACTTTCTTTTATGTGTGTTTCTGTTTAAAGACGCCATATTTAATATATGTTGTTGATTCATTAACATTGAACTCATGGCCAACAACACTGTAACTCACGCCTGAGTGAAGCTTGTCTAACACATGCATTTTCTTCCTGAGGCACACGCAGCCTTCTTACACTTAGGCACCCTGCACAGTACTTCAATACTACCCTTGAGGGCCATTTGAAACAGGAAAATCACCAGCAAAAGGCACAAAATGCAAAAACATTGCAGTAAACATACTGCGAAAAGGATACGTGTTTACAAAGAGAGCTGAAACAAGAAGGCAGAATGTCATCTTGTTCAAGTCAGTGGGGAACCACGTTGGGTGACTCAAATTTCTTGCTACTCTGTGCATGCTGGCAGAAGCACTACAAATATTGGTTTTGGGGTTACAAATACATTTAAGCAAGTAGGCAAATTTTCAAATACGGAATCTATGAATAACGGGGACCAACCATGATAGGGCTTGGCATCATTCAGTACTCAGTAAAGTTTTCTTATCATTACTAACAGCTGGAAAGTAGGTGGTTCGTGGGGCTCACGGGTGAGTGTATCTGTAGGAAAAGAAATGGCAAAGTGAAGAAAATCTCACCCCAGATTTCCCAACACCCTGAGGGAGGTGTTCCTCCATGGCTTTTAGTGGAGTCAGCCCTGTTTATTTAACCTCCAGAAATTCAACTCTTTGAAGGGATAAGCTAGGCATCTTGATTGTGAGAGACAGAAGTTGACTTTTGTTACCTTAAACAGAAAATAAACTTATTGGAAGAGCTTTGGGTGGCTTGCTAAATTGGTGGGAAGTTTGCAAGTCCAGACAAGAAGACAGTCAAGCACACCCAAAGATCAGTCGCTGAGATGACGTGTTTGGGGGGCCACACATGGCACAAATACCATAGATACATGATGCCAACCAATAGGCCCTTGACCCAACTGCCTCTTCGGACAGCTATGCCTCTCTCACAAGTTTCAGAGCCGAGGAAAGGCCAAGTGATCAGTCCAGTTATGTCCCTTGGCCATGCTCTTGGTGTGTGCTGGTGGGAGGGGAACTGTCCTCCACCTTTAAGTTTTTGTAGTGGGAGGTGTGGCTCAGCCACCATGTCTGGTGGTTCCTCAACCAGGAATAGTGCCTAGCTACTGGGATGGAAAGTGTTCCCTAGGTGTGCATTGGGGTGAGGAAGGAGAAAGAAAGGAAGGGAGGGAAGGGGACAGAGAGACAAAGAAAGACAGAAAAAGACTGAAACCCACTCACAGAGCAAATGCCCCATGGCGAGGCAGGGATGGAGACAGGGCATGGCTGTTCCTTAAGGCTCTGTGATAACTCTCAGAGTAACATCTCACCTTGTGGAGAGTCTCATGTGTTTATCCTGGATGGGAGCTGAATGCAAGTCAACCACATCTGCTGTTCCTCAAGATAAATATCAGTCTGTTTTAACATTAGAGGAAAACTGTGTGGTTTTGGGGAGAGGGGTATACACCTTCCTTAGGTATTTCCAACAGTAAATTTTAAACTATGTGTGTATATATATATATAATTTTTATTTTATTATTTTATTTATTTTATATTTTATTTAAAAATTTTAATGTTTATTTATTTTTGAGAGAGAGAAAGAGAGAGAGAGAGAGAGAGAGAGAGAGAGAGAGAGAACGAGAAGGGGAGGGGAAAAGAGAGAGAGACACAGAATCCAAAGCAGGCTCCAGGCTCCGAGCTGTCAGCACAGAGCCCGACGTGGGGCTCGAACTCACAAGCTGTGAGATCATGACCTGAGCCAAAGTCAGACTCTCAACTGACTAAGCCACCCAGACACCCCTGTTTTATTTTAGCCTAGGTGCTGGCATAAGGGATGATTCCTCTTTGGACTTATGTGCAGGTACTTTCTCATCTACATTCAATCCTATCCTATTAGGTAGGTGTTATGTCTCCATTTTACAGATGAGGCTCAGAGAGGACATAACTATAATATGGTTTTTGTGTGTTTGTTTCATGCTATCCTTATCAGTTTTGAGGCCCTGGTTAGAGGCTAGCCAGTTCTCCTTCTTGAGCAGATAATTAGGTTCACACTCCAACCAGTCCTTTGTCAGGCTTCACAGCCTGTGGTCACCCTGCACCTCCTAATCGTGCCAGAGTTGGGTACCAGACAACTAGGGGCAGCCTCTATGCCCCAGAGTCCACAAAACTGTTCAAACTAGACAACCCATAGGGAGCCTGGAAACTAGCTACCTTCAACCCTCCTTGCTACACATAAGCTCCCATAGCTCCAGCTTACTGTTACCTGCCTCTGGGTGCAACTCCCCACGTAGCCCTGTGTGATGCTTCTCCTCATTTGGAGATGTAACAACGAAGACTTTAGTTTTTCATCTATCTGACTGTTCGTGTGTTGTGTGCCCCCTCCCCCCCCCTCAAAAGGATCTTTAAATCTTAGAAAACAGTGATATACTCCGCCCTCCTAACATGTTGGTTACTGTGACCACAGTCGAAATGGAGTGATAGGCTA
Source organism: Panthera uncia (assembly GCF_023721935.1). NCBI lineage: Eukaryota > Metazoa > Chordata > Mammalia > Carnivora > Felidae > Panthera > Panthera uncia. Next base: position 74,198,723 of record NW_026057586.1, read on the forward strand.
TCGATTGAAGAATGTCCCCTTTTGCCCACGGGGTGCACACACAGTGACAGTGTCTATTCTCGTTACTGTTGTTCACCCAGTGTCCAGGACAGCACCTGCTGGGTAAATACCAGTTTAGCTGAACTGACTTCAGTGAGTATTTATTGCCTACTTGGGCTGTGTTAGATGCATAGATGCTGGCTGAGCTGACAATACCATGAGACAGTAGCCCATGTGTAAGAACTGTAGAGGTGGCTCCATTGGTTAAGCATAAGACTCTTGATTTTAGCTCAGGTCATGATCCCAGGGTCGTGGGATCGAGCCCTGCATTGGGCTCCATGCTGAATGTGCAGCCTGCTTGGGATTCTCTCTCCCCTCTCCTCTCCTCTCCTCTCTCTCTCTGTCCCTTCCTCTGCCTCTCTCTCTCTCTCAAAAAAAAAAAAAAAAAAAGGCCCATAGAGACATGAGAATAGCACCATGCATTCCCATGGGCTCCCATTCTTCTGGGTTTACTTAACCTCAGGATTCAGTCTATAGTAACTTCAGGTCCATGGCAACTTGTCATCACTATGCTTTGTGACAAATTCCACATGCTCTTCTACCCAAATTCCCCAAATGTTAATATTTCCCCATATTAGCTTTATCACTCTCTCTCTCTCTCTCTAAAGGTATACATGTATATGTAAATACACATATAAGTATAGTATTACTTTCCTGATGCTCCTTTGGTCTCCTTCAGTCTGGAACAGTTTCTCAGTCTTTCATCGTCTTTCATGACCTTGACATTTTGGAAGATTTCAGTCCAGTTCCTTTGCAAAAGGTACCCTCTGTGTGGATTTGTCTGTTATTTCCTTGGGATGAGATTCAAGTTGTTGTACATTTTGGGGGAAAATGTCGCAGAATGACACTGTGTCCTTCTCAGTGCGTCATATCAGGAGGTACATGATGTTGCTTTGTCCCCACATTAATTTTGAGCACTTGGTGTTTGCCAACTATATGAGAGTTCCAGGAGCTTTATTTTTATTTTTTGCAATTGTCCTGTATGTCTGGATTTTTTTTTTTTTAACTGAAAGCAGTAATATGATAGTCAAAAAGGACTTAGACTGTGAGTCATGGCTGGACATTTCTTTTGTAAAAGCTGTCATTTTTAAAACATTTTTTTAAAATTATATTGCTGGCCCTGGGCCAGCCCTTTCTGTGCCTCTTCTCCCTCAGTCCTCCCAGAAGCCCCTTGAGGTGGGTACTGTTGTCCCATTTTACAGACACAGAGACTAAGGACCAAAGACTTAAGGAACTTGCCTGGAATCACTAAGCTCGTGGGTAGCAGATCTAGGATTCCACCTGGCATCCCACAGGGGTGGGGAGGTCAGTTCCTTCCCGATGGGGAGCAAAGGTGAGTGAGATCAGCAGCAGTGAGTTAGAATAGTGGTTCCCAAATTGCGGTTCCTGGACCATCAGCCACATCAGCACCACCTGGGAAGTGATTAGAAATGTGACTTTTTGAGTGTCACTCCAGACTGTCTGAATGGACACCCTGAAGGCATCATTGTAGCAAGCCCCACATGCGATTCCCACACTCAAGTTTGAGACCCCCTGCTCAAAGGGCCAGGACTTGATGTCTGGTGGCAAGCATCAATCCTGCTTGTCATTTCTGCATTATTTATGAGGCTTCATGAATATGCAAATTTCTGCCAGTTGATTGGCTTGCCTGGTGTGGGTCCATGCATCTCATAAATCAGAGGCTGCTGTGCTTTCTTGTTTAGTAATTCCCCAACTGTGGGCCATTCTGTAGCTGCAGTGAGATCAATAAACCCTCCGCTCAGAGGGAAATAAGCCAAGCTGGCTCCCATATGCCAGAATTCCCGCTGCCTTGAAGGTCCTCTGGGGCCCATGGAATTGCAAAGGGGCCCTGTAACCTTGGGCTCTGGAGTCAGTGGGTTGAGGTTTGCATTTCAGCCTTGCCAATTACTGGCCGTGTGAGAACAAGCCATGTGACCTCCCAGCCCAGTTCCTCATTTGTGAGATGGAGGTAATAGTCTTGGGACTTGTTAGTATAAAAGTGCTTGGTTCTTGCTTTCTCCCAGTCTTGGCCTCTGAGGGGCTCGGTGCCGTGACCAAGGCCACACAACTCTTTTGTGGTGGAATCAGGCTAGAAGCCAGGTGTCCTGGGTCCTCGTCCAGCTTTCTTTCTCCCATACTAGGACTCCTGGCCCTTCGTTAATCTGTCAGAGACTGGTGCTGAATGGAGCATTGTCAGTACGGTTGTTTTGCCATTGCTGCTGACTGGGGAGAGAGGTCAGTTTCAGGAGAATGGACACATGGCCACTAGCTTGACCCTTTTTGGAGACTAAAGGACAGGGTAGGCAGGAGACAGAGCTGGTTGGTGACGGTAACTACTGCCCCCACCTTGAGATACAAGCCCTGGTCATCTGCCTTGGTTCTCAGCTTATCTGCAAATCACATGGTTGGAGAGGACAGTCAAAAGTCCTCCTTTGTCTTCCCTGTTTTGTCTAGGGAGATATTTCTGAGCTGGTGAATTGGTAGTTAAGAGCACACGTGTTGAGGTCAGGCAGAATAGAGTCATAGGTGTCTGTGTGTGCTTGGGGAAGTGACTTAACCTCTCTGAGACTCAGCTTCCTCATCTGTAAAGTGGGACTAATCACAGTACCCACCTCACAGGGTGGTAGTCGGAATGGATCGGGACAATCCTTGGTACAGGGTCCTGCACAGAGTGCCCACTCCAAGGTAGTCCCGTGCTCCATTCAGATGGGGGCCCACCCTCCCAGTATCTCCCGAAGGGCAGGATACACCCCATGGGTGGGAGGAGTTGAGACAGAAGAAAACGTTCAGTTACACAGAGTATCTGTCAGGATTCAACCAGAGAAACACACCCGGTGGGAGATCTACAGGGAGAGCTTGATTGCAAGGAATTGGTCATGTGATTGTGGGGACTGGCTGGGCAAGTCTGAACTCCATGGAGCGGGCTATCGGGAAGAGGAGGCTGGAACTCTCTGGAGGGGGCTGAAGCTGCCGTCCATGAGTAGCATTTCTTCTTGGAAACCTCGGTTTTCCTCTGAAAGCCTTTCAGTTGATTGAATCAGGTCCACCCAGACCACGGAGGATAATCCCCTTTACTTAAAATCAGCTGATCATGGGGCACCTGGGTGGGTCAGTCAGTTAAGCGTCCGGCTCTTGATTTTGGCTCAGGTCGTGATCTCATGGTGTGTGGGCTCGAGCCCCACATCGGACTCTGTGCTAAGTGTGCATCCTGCTTGTGATTCTCCACCCCCATTTCTCTCAAAATGAAAAAAACCAACTGATTATAAACATCGGTGACATCTACAAAATACCTTCATGGCGGCAGACTGAGCTTGGAACACCTGCCACCCTGGAACCAAGGGACGGCGGGGGGGGGGGGGGTCCTCTCGATTGACAGGTTCGCCGCAGGACCGAACACAGGGTGGGGGTTGGGAGGGAGAGTCCTTTTGAAAAACAAAGGCCGACACAGGTTGCCACGTAGGATTCAGTTTGGAGCAAGACACAAGCAAAAAAAAGAGTTTACTGCTAAAGGAGAAAGGAAATTATTCCCAGAGCCCTTATTTTACTATGTATAAATAGAGAAAGGAGAAAAATAAAACAAACAAGCAAATGCCTTCACAGCAGCGCCGAAAATGGTGCTGCCAGGTTTGAATTTGAATGATGAGGTATCGTAGCCCAGCCAAACTGACACAGAAAACCGCTACTGTGTATCATATATCGTGTATGCATAGATTACATGCACACACATGTGTAACAGGTTCACACTCCATTCTCAGACAGTTTGCCTTATAAAAAAAAAAAAATCAACAATGCACGGGGCGCCTGGTTGGCCCAGTAGGCTGAGTGTCCAACTTCCGCTCAGGCGATGATCTCACAGTTTGTGAGTTCGAGCCCCACATCGGGCTTGCTGCTATCAGCACGGAGCCCAACTTTGGATCCTCTGTCCCCCTCTCTGTCTCTCCCCGGCTCACGGGCACATTCTCTCTTTCTCAAAGGTAAACAAACATGAAGAAAAAAAAATCAACTGTGCAGCTTGGCGGTTTCTCATTTCTTTTCGCGTCAGTGCTACCTTGTGCTTTCTCCGTCAGGGTCATTGTCCTAGGCAAAGCGACGCATCCTCACAGAACCTCGATGTTCAGATCTGCAAAACCGGGATAATGAGAGGTCCTGTCTAGAAGGTTGGCTCTGATCTTGCTACTGTTACTGCTGTACCAACGTGTTCCTTAGTCCCCCGTGGGTGGGTTTCTGGGTTGTCTTCGCTTTTTGCCAGTTCAGGTCCACGATCCCGTATCCAACCCCCCTGGGGCTACCCACGTTTTGGGACTCAGTGGTTTCAGACAGATTATAGGGTATGCACAGCATATTCTATGTGATACCACTAGGGGGGCTCAGGGCAGCACCATATAATCAAACATACTAATACATTCTTAGGGAAACTCATAAATATTCCCACTGAATGGGATAAAGTGAGCTCCGTGAATAGCCTCGCATTAGTTCAGGGTCGGTTTTGCGGTCAAACGAGGGTTGGCTCCAAACTTATGGAAACACGTTCAAAGTCTCTTGGATTTTTGAATTACAGAGAAATACAAGACTTTACGAGGGCAACTCTTTCTCTAAGATACATTTCTAGAAAAGCTGTTGCTGGGATGAGGGGCTTGTACATTTCCAAGCTTTTTAATAATTGTTTATAAATTCCTGTCCCAAACTGTCCTCTAAGCAGCGTTGGTTCTGAGCCAGGTCTCCAGGGGAAGTGGAGGCCATGGCTCCTGGATCCCGGGATGGATGGAGGTCTGGGGGAGGGGGGGGGGCAGCGGGGGCTTCATCTGCCTCCTGAAGTCCTTGGAGAAAGAGCTGAGGGGAGGCCTCTCCAGTGCACCTGCCAGGGGGATGGTGCTGTGGCAACGGAAGGAGGAGCTGGGCTTGGAACGGCCAGAGCTCGAGGAAATGAAATCTGAGCTCCCCATGGCCTGCGGAGAGGCAGGAAAAGTCTCCAGGGAGCTGGCCTTGGAACCTGGAGCCCAAGTGAGGCAGCTGGTGTCGGAATTAGCTCTGGCTGTCTTCCCGTCCCAGAACTCTGAGCTCCGGGCTAGGGGCTGGGCTGTGTTTCCTTCCAAGTCTCTCCATCTGTTTTCATCGGAGGGAAAAATGATCCCGAGTGGAGACGGAAGGCCTGCTGTGGCCACAGCTGTTGGAGCGTGTGGCTCGGGGCTGGCGTTAGGTGGGAGCCCTGGGCGAGCTTGGCAGGCGTAGGTTACCCCCTCGGTTTGGGACACAGTGCAGGGACAAGAAAGAAGCAGGCAGTGGTCTGCGATCTTCCTCCCGTGGTGGGGCTGGAAGCAGCATGGTGCCTAGCACTTAGTGGGGATTTTATATGCCGTTCGATGGAAGGA